>NC_056733.1:1752732570-1752772570 GCF_019279795.1 Protopterus annectens
GAAAAAAAAACTTCACCATACTGCATTTATCCTGTCTTTGAACAATGAAATAAACTGAAGCTTGTAAGTCAACTGAACTAATAAGCACTACAAGTTATAAACATTAGTTAAACTGTTTTTCTTTTAAAATCATAATATTTCTTTTTTATATGACTTTCTTGTGGACATCTATCACCACTGTTTCCATTATTAAGGCAATTCAATAAATCAAGCCGGATAAAATGTTTATTCTAGCATGATACATTAGTAAGTAATTTTGTTGATATTTCTAGGTCTTGCTTAAGAATTAACAAAAGCTATTATTTTATACGATTAGACCTGAAAATCCAACTCAGGGCACTCGTTCACTTTTTCACTTAAAAATGAATTAAATTGCCTTAGCTAGTATAAGCAAAGCAATCAAATATCTAAAAATAAAGTATAACAATTTATATTACCACTGATGTGCATTTTATCCTAAGCAATCTGTGTGCCTGAAGTATTGACATCTTTAAGTTTTTCATATTTAGATAAGTACAGGATTTGATGGGTATATAGAAAAGTGCTTTATTGATGTTATTTAGATTTTGACTGATTTGTTGCTGAGTAGTAAGCTTTTCAATATGTCTGCTTTACTTTTCTAGAAAAGCACCGTTTTCACCAAAATTAATAACAATAAATAGTACACACAAAGCTTGCATCTATGCTATTCCAGCATAGAAACACCTATAACTTTATACCCAGCTTTGTAATACAGAGAACTTGAGTCATGCCAATACTGTAACAGTCAAGATGAAGGCCAATAAAGGTACAACCTTTTTGCCTGTGGACCTGTCTGGGAGAGTAAAGATTTGGTGTCTCTCCAGATGATGTTTCTCCCATGCCAATGGTAAGTAGAGGCCAATCCTGATAACAAGAGTAAGGTGGAGAGAAAGTTATTAGGATGGATACCCAATCCCGGATTTCAGTAACTCTTTCAGGGTATGTGGAAGTGTGCAAAATCCTGCTTTTCATAAGTTGTGGTAGCTCCCATGGTTTTGCAGATGCCTGTGTCACCATCAAGAGAACAGGGTTAGGGATATAGAACAAAAAGATCTCCTTATGGGTGGTTCATTAGTGGCAGTGTCACAGGCTGTTCTCATCCTATCAGGGAATGAATGGACTTCACTATTACTACTCCAAAGGGGAACATATGCACACAGGAGCTCTCAGATGACTCTGGAAAGAAAGGGTATCCATGCCAGGCACTGGCATAACTGTAAATCGTATTTCATTTTTAAAAGTCAGCTAACAAACTGCTATAATAAGAGTATACTGATACATGGTACATAATTCACAATTAATGTAGCAGTTTAAGAGAACATCATAGTTTTAAACTGCAGCCAGATAAAGAGTGGAAGGAATTCATAAAGGTACCTTCAGTGAATGATTTGTTCAGTTTAGGACATTTTTGTGGCATTTATTAATATTTTTTACTACTCCTGACCTGCCAAAAATCTAAGCTGTCTAAAAACTCCAAAATGTTGCAGAATAGTATCCAATAAAAAACACAAAACGTCGAGAAAAACACCTTTATGAAATAGCAAAGCTTTCGGGTTACTACCCTTCTTCAATACTAATACAACAATTCAGTAAAGCAATCAAGTTTAAATAGGAGTGAAAACAATCACATGACATGCAGCCCAAAGAAAATCATGTGATCTACACGCAAAATACATATGCAAAAAATACAGAAATTGTTAAATAAGTATAAAACATAAAATAAAACCAAAGACTTCATAATTTATGTATAATATACAAATATATAGCTAACAACATAACCTAGTTCGTTGTAACTTGACAAGAACCTTAAAGTTGAATTAAATGAAGGTTTGCTTTGTACTAGTGTCTACAAGAAGGAAGTCTATGCTGGTAGATACATACACAGCACTAGTATGCATGCCCCCCATGTCTTTAAGGGAATAGTAACAGTGCAATTCAGTAGGACTAGTAGATTGAATACTGATGATTCATGTTTTCTTTTTCAGCTTGATGAAATGATGAATGATTTCTTGAGTAGTGGCTATGATCCTAAGTTACTGTTAGATGTGAAAGCTAATATTATGACTAACAGATGTACAAGGCTTAGACCAATTCTTTTATCATCAGATGAATCTGTATCTGATTTGAATAAGGACATATCAAAGGATAGTAAACTTAGGTATGTTACTACTTATAATGTTAGGACACCTTTCGTCAAATGTATTATTGAGAAAAACTGGGTCGTCCTGATGGCATCTGCAGAAGTTAGGGTTGTTTTAGATCACAAACCTTATTTTTCATATAGGAATATGAGAACTCTAAAGAGTAAATTATGTTATAAGGATTTTCATGGGGGTTGTAACCATCAGCTTTCCATTAAGTCTGGTACTTTCAGTTGTATGGGTTGTACATGTTGCATTGATATTGTGAGCAATATCAGTGATACATTTACCCACCCAACAAATGATAGAGTTTATAAGTTTAATCTATCAGCTACTTGTGTTAGTAGCAATGTGGTCTATTTAGCAACCTGCACTGCATGTTCTTCCTTTTATGTGGGGAAAACAACTAGAAAGTTAAAAGAACGTACTATTGAGCATAAATCTGAGATTAGAAGGATGAATAACAAGAATGCTCTGTATAAACACATAAATATACATGGTCCTGATCATAGATTTAAATTTAGGGTCGTAGATATTTTATATACGTCGATTATGGGTGGAGACACTAATAATCTATTAGAAATTAAAGAGTATGAATGGATATTAAGGTTACCTGCTGACCCCCCCCTCCAGGTTTGAACTCTGCAGTCACTTTAAAACCGGTTCTTGTCAAGCTACAACAAACTAGGTTATGCTGTTAGCTATATATTTGTATATTATATATAAATTATGAAGTCTTTGGTTTTATTTTATGTTTTATAATTATTTAACAATTTCTGTATTTTTTGCATATGTATTTTCTGTGTAGATCACATGATTTTCTTTGGGCTGCATGTCATGTGATTGTTTTGACTCCTATTTAAACTTGATTGCTTTAGTGAATTGTTGTATTAGTATTGAAGAAGGGTAGTAACCCGAAAGCTTTGCTATTTCATAAAGGTGTTTTTCTCGACGTTTTGTGTTTTTTATTAAAAATCTAAGCTGTCCCAGTAGAAACTGCACCATCCATTTCTTTCCCATGTGTGAGCAAGAGTACGACCCCATCATGGCTATTATCCAGGCAGCCATTGGGGGTGTAACAGTTTAAAACTTATCCTCCTTACCTTGTGCATGAATTGTTAACCCTCAGGATTAGACAACAAATGGTATAAGCCTTAGAAGCCTTACCCTCCCTTGTAAGATGTTTCTGTTGCATCTCTGGTTTCTACTTGGGATCATTGTGGAATGCATATATCGAGACATAAACCAGATCCCTCAACCAGGGAGAGGGAAGCTAGTAATGTTTAAAGTGTTTTATTTATCTTTATTTTTGTTGGAACAGAGATTTTTTTCCCTAGGAAAAAAATCGCTCTTCTGACAGTTCGAAATTGTAAGCTTTCGCTTACATAGGGTTGATTAATCACAGTTCGCTTTTTTAAGCATTGGGTGATCTAATATAGACCAGATATCCTTTGGACTGCTTCTAGGGAGATGTCTTTCTCCTTATGTGCCTGTAGAATTGCAAGTAGCACTCAATATGGACTGATCAACACCTTTTTTCTGTGAGCATTATTTATTTATTATTATTTTTTTGCCTCTGGAGGCTATTCCTCAAATTGCAACACAGCCTTTAGTTTGTTGTTGCCACTGCCCTTTCATTTTTCTCTGAGTGGTCCCATCCAGGTGTAATAAACACCTTCAGATCTTCCTCCTCCACTCTTGTCATCCATCTGACCCACCACTCCCCAACTGAGACCTCACACCAGAACTGTAACTAGGTCAAATGACTCCATGGGTAGTCCCTAAAGTGGTGCTCCCATCCCCCTTTATCCATGAATTCATGACCAAAAACTGGTAATTGAGGACCAAACAAAATGTCCTCAGTAACATACAATTTTATTAGTCTCACACACAAGCACACACATACACACTAAAAACAGATAAAACTAAGCAGTCAAGATTCCAAGCACAGCTGTGTAAATCACTGCCAACACTGCATACTCATCCAATCAACAACTTTTGAACTGTGTCAGTCACGCACTCTGACAGCTTACACATGGGTAGTTGCCCCCTTCACACCATCCTAGCTATGGCACTGCTTCACACCAGTGTTGTTTTAACTCATGTACAATGCTTTCCATTTGTCTTAATTAAACCTCAACCACCTGCTTTTTGCTCACTTAGCCTTTCTAAATCCTTCTTTAGCCTTTTTTAAATCCATCTTTAGACTTTCCACCTATCCTTGGCTGCTGCACATCTCTTTATGCTATCAGTGAAGTCCTTGGTAATCTTCTCTGTTTTCTCAGATATGTTTGAAATAAATATGCTTAATACCATAAATGGCCTAGAGTGACCATGTATGGTTGTCCAGTTGTCTCCTTCCTTATTGCTGCCATTGTCCCTCTTAGCTTAATTTACAGTATTCTTACATATGTTGCACTACTTTAGCTCTTGTACTACTCCCTATACCATTTAGCCTTTCTGTCTGCCTCCTGTTTGAGACTGAGTTATCTACTGGTGATCACATTTCAAGTTCACCTGTTACATAGTCATAAAACATGAAAAGTTTTCACTGACAGATCCTTCTGGACCTGAATCTATATGTTGGTTGCTATCCTGGAAATTATTCTCCTCTTTGTACACAACCTATCTTTCCTTCAACATTCTAGTTCTTTAATTTTCCTCCACCCATGCATGGTCTAACACTCAATGCATTTAGTTGTACAGGCACATCCTCACTGATTTTTGATTCATTAAAGATCTTCTGCAGAGAATTAGCACACCTCTAGATTCCTAAGAATTACTGAAATATGTTTTTTTCCCTTTCAGAGAAGCAGTCCATGTCACCTAGTCCTTGCATTTTATCCACCCTAAGGACTGCCACTTGCCTCTATCCCATGTTGTATATTGCTGAAACAAAAGCATTCTCAATGTAAACAAACTTTTCACAGAAACGTACGGAAAGCATCCGCTGTCTTCTTTTAAAGTGTTATGAATCATAATAGGATGGTGCAGTGGTGCAGTGGTTAACACTGTCACCGTAGAACAAAAGGTTCTCTGGTTCAATTCTAAGCTGGTGTGCCTTTTGTGTGGAGTCTGCATGTCCTCCCTGCATTTGTATGGGTTTTCTCTGGGTGCTCTAGTTTCCTCTCACAGTACAAAGACATGTGTCTGGACCGTTTCTCCACGGGCATCCACTGAAAATTGACTTGTTCTAAGTTGGACTTTCCTTGTAAACAAATGTTAAATAAATAATAATTATGAAGCCTAGGGTTAAGTATGCTAGGACTTAGAATTAATGTATAATCACTTGGGTTCTCCAACCTCAACTTCCTCAATCGCAAAGCAATTTTCTCACGAAAAGAAGTGATAGCTGCCCATTTTATAAGCTTTATCAAAGAGATGGCAACACTGTAACAATATCCAAAATAAGAAACTGCAGTTATAAAGAATATGCTTTGCATGTGCATTTCTATGTCTTTCACAGTCTGTGCTCAGAAATCTGCATTCCTAAAATTAGTCTAATAGATCAAGTTACATTCTTTCTAAAGTGGTAAAATGGTCATTTTAAACTCTCATTCAGTATAGGCACTTTTTGTTACGAGGACCACCCCCAACACACACACACACACACACACACACACACACACACACACACACACACACACACACACACACACACACACACACGTGCATAATCAGGAAAGGCTGCCCCAGATTTACTAACTATGCCCCCTCTGCCCAGACTATAAGGTAGATGATGCCACCACAACGCTCCAAAACCAGCTACCCTAAGGCTGTTACATGGGCAATCAATTATACTGAGTAAAATTAATATTAATACAAATGGTAGTGTTTAACCAGTGCAACAAGGCTTTCAGGAGTGGTGACAGTATCACCAAATAAATATAAGTAATCTCAAAGGTTAAAATATTCTCTAAAAAAACAGGCACAATGAAAAGTGCAAATATATTTAAAAATAAATAATAAACAAACACGAAAAGACTAAATATCTGTTTACAATAAGCACCAGAGTTTCATTCACAGGAAATATTAAAAATAACACCGATGGGTAGATTCACACAGATACAGAAAAAAAACAGTACTGAACTAATCTCACTATATTTTCCTGACTGATCTAAAGAATTGTTATTCTCTGTTTACTTACTAAAGCAAGACAAGATGAAGGAGGTGAGTGGTCCTTGTTTGTCAAGTTTCAAAAACAGACAGCTCTGAGACTTCTGTCTCATCTAGATTTAAAACATCATTTCAGTCTTGGATTACAGAATGACATCACATACATCTGGTCATCTGACTTCTGGTTCCTACACTACCCCCTTTACTAGAAACTGAACCAAAATCTAGCACTTATGCTTCATAATGCACGCGCATAGAGCTTTACTAAGATGTGTTAGAGCATCTGGAATTTATAAAACCATTTCAAAAACTTCTCCCTTTCCAAGGTAGCAATTAATTCACCCCTCAGGACAATATAGTAGGATTCCTAGTCCTGGTTTTCATAGACATATTTCTCTGGCTGCAATCAGAGCTCTAAGATACAATCTTTATGGCTTAAACCAGGTAATTTAATTTCAGACTATTTTTGAAAGTTAACTGGACTGACATAAAACTCTTCTCTTCCAGTATCTTCTGTTACAATATATTAATTTTAACAGTTGCAATGCAGTCTGACATACTGGTGTATCTGTTTTCTGTGCAGCGGGACCCACTGTTGGTACATTTTTAACACAAGCAGCTTTACAAATACATTTTCAACACAAGCACATGTACATGTCAGTTTCATATACAAATGACATATAATTCTTTACAAAACTCAAGCTAGCTATGCTGGCATATGTTACACATCCACTGACCTACTCCTCCTGGCATAGCTGGTACTACCTCACAGTATCACATCTCTCCCCCTTTGGATACTCAAGCTAGTTTCTCAAGTAACCCTGGAGAAACATGATTTAAGAGGAATGAGACTGTTAGGAATGCATTAACCCATACCCAGTCTTGAGATTCCATCAGAACTGGCATTGCTGACCCCACTGTGGTACTTCACTATGTGGGTGCATCCAGGTTTCCCAGTGAACATGCCCTCAAACTTCTGTAATACTTCTTAGATTTCTCAAACCTGGGTGGGAGATAGCCTCTGGGACATTGCTACCCCTTCCACTGAGGTGTCAGTGTCAGTCTGAGTCTCACTGAGGAGATCAGTCACCAGATCCCCCTGAGTCTCCTCCTGATACCCACTGCAAATACTCAGCACCAGGGCCTCACTATCACCATAAGGCTTCATCATGTTAGCATGGTACAATCTGTGCCCCTGCCTCATGCCTAGCAGGTTTAGCATGTAATTAACATCACTGATCTTCCTTACCACTTTGAAGGGTTCCTCCCAAGCTGCTTGCAGCTTATTGTGTCTGACAGGAATGAGAATTATAACCTGCTGTCCCACAGCATACTCTGAGTCTTGAATATTTCTGTCATACCAGACCTTTTTCCTGCTTTTGGGCTCCTGACAGGTTCTCCCGGGTCAAGCTCATGAGCTTCTTAAGCCTTGTCCTGAGATTTAGGACAGATGCCACAACAGACTCCTTGTGGGATTCACACTCAGCCTGTCATTCATCATGAATCAAATCTAAAAGACCCTTTTACCCTATGCCCATACAATAACTCAAAGGGTGAAAAAATCTATGGATTTTGGGGTACCTCTCTGTATGCAAACAGCAGATGGGGCAAATAGTTGTCCTACTGTCTCTTAAACTGGTCTGCAAATGCCCGTAGCATGGTCTTTAGTGTAGAGTTTAACCTCTCCACAAGACCATTAGTCTTGAGTTGGTAAGGGTGAGGTGCTTCACCCCACAGTGCTCCCACACACAAGCCAGCAAGTCTGACATGAAATTGGCACCTTTATCAGTCAGTATTTCTCTCGGGAAACCTTCCCTGCTGAAAATCTCTAACTAAGCATTTGCCATCTTCTCTGCCTCAGTGGAGGACAGAGACACTGCCTCAGGGCATCTAGTAGCATAATCTACTACTCCCAGGATGTACTTCTTCCCTATGGAACTTGAGGTACTCAGAGGCCACTATACAGACTCCCCTTTTTCTTGAGAATCAGGCACCTCCTTAGCTACCTCCCTCAAGCCGCTTAGTGAAGGGTTCAAGAGATGAGTCTGTCTCAGCTCTATCTGTGTGACCCTTCCCAGCTCCACTTCCACAGGAAGTCTGGTATCCCCTGACAGCAGTGCCTCACTGTCTGCCTGGGTACTACCAATCACCTCTACATTTGCAGTAATTCTGTCCAAGAGAACATCATTACCTACCAGCAGCTGTGGCTCACCTTCAGGCTCACTGCTACAGGGCAGCTGCCTCCCGGAAATTGCCACCTCACCAGCCCTGGCTTCAAATGTGAGGTCTGTTTGGGTCTCCCCCAGGCTACCAGGCCCACACGCTTGTCTCCAAGCATTACTGCATGTAATTGCATGTACACAAGGTACTGCATTATCAAAATAATTCCCTATCAGGACATCTGCAGGGATATCCTCAAACACACCTACTTGTTTGCTTCCTTTTCCACCCTCCCAGTCAAGGTGAACCTTGGCCAAAGGCATTTGGAATGGGGTCTCTCCTAAAGTTCTGATTGGAGTGGACTGCCCAAGCAAGTACTGCTCCTCTTTAACCACTGCAGGCTTCACAATGGTTATGTCAGAAGGTGTGTCTCTCTTAGCAGTGGCCTGTTTTCCATCCACTAAGATAGGATTTAAACTCCAGTGATAGTCTGGTACCCCTGTTGTCTCTGACAACTTACCACTGGGGCACTGTTATTCACACTTGTTGGCTCCCCCACCTTTTGCTCCCCACCTTGCTTCCATGAACATCTGTTTGCTACATGGCCCCGCTGGTTACATTTAAAACATCTAACCCTTGAACCTGGCTGCATACCTGAACTAGTGGCTTCCCCTGTCACTGGTGGAATCTATTGGGGTGATTTAGTCTGCACACCATGGGTTCCCTTATATGTATGTGCAGCAATGGGTATCCCCTTCTTGTGCAGAGATGCACTGCTTGCTAAGTAGAGTTCCCCTTTTTCCCCTAGCTTATCTGCAGTTACACTAGTGGTCTGCCAACCTCATTTTCATGTCCTCGGGCGAAGTACTAAGGGCTTGTTCTCTCACCAAAAAGTCTGCCAGCCTTTCAAAAGTGAAGACCTGATGCCCACTCACTCACCTATGAAAAGAAGTGTTTAACTCAGCAATATAATCACATACACTTTCATCTGCCTTGTGTCTGTGCTCACAGATTTTTTTCTGTAAGCTTCAGATGTTAACTTAAAACATTCCAATAAACATTGTTTAAGTTTATCATAGTTTAAACAATCAGTATCAGACAATTTAGAAACAGCAGTTACAGCTTTACCATGGAGTAAGGGGGTCAGAATCTGTACCCTGAGCCCTTGGTCAACATTATACTCTTTACATACTCTTTCAAATATATAAATAAAACTATCAAAATTATCACTCTTTGTAAACTCTGGAAGAAATTTACTGACCTTTATTGCTTCTGGGCTTTGATTATTATCTTCTCCATTACCTTCTTGACCCTGAAGAAAAGTCAGCATCTCCCTCTCATGTTGGCACTGTTTCTCATTTTCTTCAGCCTCCAAATGCTGCAGTTTGTCAGATGATTCTAATTCCAAACGTTTGGCCTCCAGTTCAAGTCTCTTTAACTCCAGATGGGTTTTTAAGTCCTGTGAGGAAAAGGTGAATTGTCCTGTTTCTGTGGGCTGCAAATCCCCATCACCAGACTGGTTATCCTCCTTGTTGCTGATCTGGGCCACAACTGTGACTAAGGCTGAAATCATTTCCTCTTTAGGCAGGTTGGCAAGCACCAGTCCTTTGGCTTCATGCACCTTGGTCAACTGGTTCTTTGTCAGCTTGCATTAATCCTCTGCTACATCTTTGCCTGCTTACTAAACTAAACTAACAAAAAATAAATAAAACTGGTGTGAAAATGAAACTGTATCTTTACCTTGTGGCTGCTGAGAGGACACACAACTTCATTGATAACTCCCTGCAGGCTACAGAAATTCAATTAATATCCACACCACTTCTCACCAATATATATGACACCCCTTCTATGGGCCAGTAATCAACGAGTCTCAATCATCACCACGGACACTGGTGAGGGACGTTCAATGGAAACAAAAGTAGATATACACAATAATTCCAGATGCAGCTCTCTGCACCAAGGACAATTTTCCTTAAGACCACACAGGAAACACACTTCCATCCTGGGGCTTGGTTTCCCTTTCTCTCACCAGGCCCCAAATAAGACTCCACACTGACCACAGCTGTAGAGTTGAGTCCTCAGCCAAGTGTTCCAAGACATGTCCTCCACCAGCCTTTCTGTGAAACCAATTCTCTGCGTCCCTGCTCCAAGTAGGTACTAATACAAATGGAAGTATTTGACCAATGCAGCAAGGCTTTCAGGAGCAGCCACATTGCCACCAAATAAATATAAGTACTCAAAAATTAAAATATTCTCTAAAAGACCAGCCACAATGAAAAGTTTAAATATATTTAAAAATATCTATTTGCAATAAACACTGCAGTTTCATTCATAGGAATCATTAAAAATAACACTGATAGAGTCACACAGATACAGAAAAACATTACTTAACTAATCTCACTATATTTTCTGACTGAGCTAAAGAATTACTATTTCCCTAAAGCAAGACAAGATGAAGTAGGTGAGTGTTCCTTCTTTGTCAGGATTCAAAAACAAACTGCCCTGAGACTTCTGTCTCATTTAGTATTAAAAAATCATTTCAGTGCTGGATTACAGAATAACATCACATACATCTGGTCATCTGACTTCCGGTTCCCACCCTTAACCCTTTACTAGAAACTGAACAATAATCTAGCACATATGTGTCATAATACACACATAGAGCTTTACTAAGATGTGTTACAGCATCTGGAAATCATAAAACCATTTCAAAAACTTCCACCCTTCCAGGGTAGCAATTAGTTTACCCCTAAGGACTAAACAGTAGGATTCCTAGTCCTGATTTTCAGTCATTTTTGTCTCTGGCTGCAATCAGAACTGTAAGTGAAATCTTTGTGGCCTAAACCTGGTAATTTCATTTCAGACTATTTTTCAAAGTTAGCTAGGCTGAGATTAACTTCTTCTCTTCCAGTATACTCTATTACAATATATTCATTGCAAGAGTCACAATGCAGTCTAACACACAGGTGTCTTTTTTTTGTCCAGCAGGACCCACTTTTGGTACATTTTTAACACAAGCAAATTTACAGATAGATTTTTAACACAAGCACCTGTACAAATCAGTTTGATATACAAATGACATATAATTCTTTACAAAACTCCAGCTAGCTATGCTGGCATATGATACACATCCACTGCCCTACTCCTGGCACAGCTGGCACTAGCAGTAGTTATACTATGGGCTGATCACAACCTTGTTTTCTGTGAGCATTAACTTTTTTTGCTTCTGGAGTTTATTCCTTAGATTGCAACACAGTCTTTAGTTTGTTGTTGACACTGCCCTCTGTTATTTCTCTGAGTGGTCCCATCCAAGTGTAATAAATACCTTCAGATCTTCTTCATGCGTTCTTGTTGTCCATCAGTCCCATCACTCCCCAACTGACACTTTACACTAGAACTGCAGCTAGGTCAAATTACTCCATGGGTACTCGCTAAAGTAGTCCATCCACCCCCTTTAAATATGAATTCATAACCAAACAAAAATGGTAATCCGAGGATCAAATAAAAAAGTAGCATAGAACTTTATTAGCTTCTCATACACACACACACACACACACACACACACACACACACACACACACACACACACACGCACACACAAATAAACTAAGCAGTCACGATTCTAAGCACAGCTGTTCAAATGACTGCCAATACTGCACACTCACCCAATCAACAACTTTTGGGCTGTGCCAGTCATGCACTCTGACAGCTTACACCTGGGGTAGTTGCCCCATTCACACCACCCTAGCTATGGCACTACTTCACACCAGGGTTGTTGTAACTCATGCACAATGCTTTCCATTTGTCTTAATTAAGCCTCAACTCCCTGCTTTTTGCTCACTTAGCCTTTCTAAATCATTTAGCCTTTTTAAATCCATCTTTAGACTTTCCACCTATCCTTGGCTGCCGCACATCTCTTTATGCTATCAGTGAAGTCCTTGGTAATCTTCTCTGTTTTCTCAGATATGTCTGAAACAAATATGCTTAATACCATAAATGACCTAGAGTGACCATGTATGGTTGTCCAGTTGTCTCCTTCCTTATTGCTTCCACTGTCCCTCTTAGCTTAACTCAGAGTATTCTTACATATGTTGTGCTTCTTTAGCCCTTGTACTACTCCCTATACCCTTCAGCCTTTCTGTCTGCCTCCTGTTTGAGACTGAGTTATCTACTGGTGATCACATTTCAAGTTCACCTGTTATATAGTCATAAGACATGAAAGGTTTTCACTGACAGATCCTTCTGGACCTGAATCTATGTTAGTTGTTGTCCTGGAAATCACTGTCCTCTTTGAATATAACCTATTTTCCTTCAAGAATCTAGTTCTTTAATTTTCCTTCACCCATACATAGTATAATGCTCAATGTATTTAGTTGTATAGGCACATCCTCACTGACTTTTGATTCATTAAAGATCTTCAGCAGAGAACTAGCACACCTCTAGATTACTAAGAACGACTGAAGTTTTTTTTTCCCTTTCAGAGAAGCAGTCCATGTCACCTAGTCCTTGCATTTTATCCACCCTAAGGACAACCACTTGCCTCTGCTCCATGTTTCATATTGCTGAAACATTTAAAAGCATTTTCACTGTAAACAAACCATTCACAGAATCCTATGGAAAGCATCAGCTGTCTTATTTTAAAGTATTATGAATCATAATCATTATGAAGCCTGGGGTTAAGTATCCTAGGACTTAGAATTCATGTATAATAACCTGGGTTCTCCAACCTCAACTTCCTCAACCGCAAGTCAATTTTCTCAAGAAAATGGAAAGCGACAGCTGCCTGTTTTATAAGCTTTATCAAAGAGGTGGCAACGATGACTAGGTTAATGATATCTAAAATAAGAAAATGCAGTTATAAAGAATATGCTTTGTATGTGCATTTTTATGTCTTTCACAGTCTGTGCTCAGAAATCTGCATTCCTAAAAATAGTATAATAGGTCAAGTCACATTCTTTCCAAAGTGGTAAAATAGTCATTTTAAACTCTCATTCAGTATATGCACTCTTTGATGTTCTTCATGTTTCACTGTTGCAGTCATTACATTTGGGTTATCTGCTTGCAGGTAGCCCTCAGTCGGCCTGATTATCAAGTCTTGGGTCCTGCATCGGTTGCTGTCTCATCTTCCATGACGTCAGGTAGTCAGGGGTATAAAGCATGCAGCCGACACCATTACATCAGTCTTTCTTGCCGTGCAGTGCCCGAAGCAGAAGCAGTTCGCAAGTGCCGGTCGGCCAACTCCTGAAATTTTCGTTTTCGAGTTTCAGAACCAAAGTCTTCAAAAAAGCTAAGTACCCAGTTGGGAATCCTTTTTTCTTGCTCTAAACTGATGTCAGTAAAAGTTAACAATTGTATTTATTGTGGAAAGCAAATACCTCATAAAGATTTTCATTCATACTGCATTCCTTGCTTAGGCCCAGACCACGACATCCCTGTCAGTTTTGTGCCTTATTTAATCCTCAAACTATTTGTCGTTGGTTCATTTTTGCTTCAAACTAATTCGGTACTCAGTTTAATTATCCAGAAATGGCTTCAGTAAACCATCCGACTACCGACATTCCAAAAAACGTAAAGATAAAGACAGAGATAAACTGCATAGGTCCAAAGCTGCCGACAACTTTTCTGTTAAGCTAGTCGCCAGTTCACCGGTACTCAGTGCGATGCTTTCGCAGCCTGATACCTGCTACTTCAGATTCGCAGGCCTCTACTGAGACCAAAGAGACATAAGATGCTTCTTCGACTATGGAACCTGTGGATGTCTCTACCTTGGAGGGTCCGGAACCGCTGTGCAGGCACCGGCTTCTGAGGGTGTATTCAGGCAAACGGACTTGCATATCAAACCGATGCCATCTTCTTCAAGGCCTAAAACTCGATCCACGCCTAGAAAACCGACATCCAAACCACATGGTCAGGCCCATATGCATAAAAAACAAATGATAAGAATGGCTGAAGACCTTATTACTCTAATTAGGGGAAGCCAGCCTTCTCCCTCTAAGTGACCTAGAACTGATTTTCCTTCTGATTCATCTGATCAGGATTCTGAAATGTCTGTTTCTTCTGATGACCAGGATTTGCCCTTATCTATCTATGAGGATTCTGATGTAGAGGACTCCATACCCTCTGGTCCCCCTCCAGAAGATTTTTCTTTTGGTGAAACCTTGCACACTCTTAGGGAGCAGTCCTGCTGGGAAAGCCAGGATTACTCTGACTCCAAAAAGAGGCTTAGGGACTTCTTACTTCTACCTCAACACAGGCCTTTAGCTATCCCTCCTGTACTGGACATTGTAGATGATGCCTTCTTGGAATCTAGCCTGGCCCCAGACACTCTACCTCCGGCTCCCAAGAAACCTGACAGTTATTACAGAGTACCTGACTCTCACAAGTTCCTCTTTAAGAATCCCACTTCAGACCCAGAGACCATTTCACAGGGACCCAAAGGCATTAAGGCCACTACTGCCAAAAACCCTACCCCCTCTGATAGAGATTCCAGGGCCCTGGACAGATGGGGTAAGAAGATATACACTTCTGCTACTTTGGCTATTAGGGCCTTAAACTGCCAGTTTCATATGTTAAAGTATCAGCAGCATATTATTGGATTACTTAAACAGAAAATGATGTTGATTTCTGACTGGGCTGAAAATAAAGAATTACAGGATTTAATGCATTCTGCTGAACAAGTTGGTAAACATACTTTGCAGTGTGGTTTTGACTCTTTAGAGGCATCTTGCAGGGCTGCTGTCACTGGGTCTGTTCTTAGAAGGCATGCTTGGCTTAAGGAGCAAACTTTGCCAGATCATGTTAAAGCTAAATTACTGGATGCTCCCTTAAACCAAGACCGTCTGTTTGGCAACAAAGCAGAAGAAGTACTTAAAAAGATGGAGGAAAAAGCTAAATCTATGCAAACTGTTAAAGATTTCCTGCAAGTACAGCCTCCCAGATTTAGTAGACATCGGCCTTCTAAGAATTGGTCCTTTTTTGCCTCTTCCAGGCCTTCTCAGCACAAACCCAAAAACAGTAGACCACCTAGGCTACAGTCTCAAGGTACTCACAGGCCTAAGCAGTGCGGGGCTCCCACTTCCAAAGCTGGAAGTAGTAAGACACCCCCCTATGGTAAACTGTCACAATGACTTACCCTTAAACCTTCCAAGCCCTGCTCAACTGACTGCTCCTTTAGGGGGAAAGATTGCCCTGCATGCAAAAAACTGGGAACTCATTACCCATGACAAATGGGTTTTAAATATAGTTTCCCAAGGATACAGATTCCACTTCCACACCTTACAAACCCCAAACGATTGGCCAGACCTACCCCCAAATCAGTGGGCATAGGCTCAGCAGCAGGTTCTCTCTCTCTTCTAAGTATCAGGGCTATTCAGCCTGTCCCAGAAGAGGAATGGGGACAAGGTTTTTACTCAAGACTTTTCCTGGTACCCAGAAAAGACAACTCCTGGCATCCTATCCTGAACCTGTCTATCCTAAACACCTTTTTGGTAATCCCAAAATTCAAAATGCTAACTCTTCATCAGCTGCTCCCCATGCTAGGCAAAAATGCCTGGTTGGCAACATTGGACTTAAAGGACGCTTACCTGCACATCCCAATAAGGGAATCTTGCAGAAAACACCTACGCTTCAGAGCAGGCTACATGCACTATCAGTTCTCTGCACTGCCCTTTGGTACACCATAAACGAAAATAAATCACATCTGGTACCCTGTCAACAAATTATATTCCTGGGAGCAAGCTTGAACACAACTTCCCAGATGGCTTTCCTCATGCCAGAAAAACAAATTCATTTGACAACTTACTTCAAACTAGTGGCCACAAAAACCCTGCTATATGCAAGGTAAATACTGCAAGCCTTGAGGTTCATTGCCTCGTGCATTCTACTAATTCCATATGCAACACTGCATATGAAGAAACTACAATGGTATCTAAAAAGTCTATGGTATCAACATTCTCAGGATCTAGAAGTAATGATTCCTATCATACCTTGCCTACGGTTAGAATTTCTTTGGTGTGCAGAGGCCTGCCACCAAAACAAGGGGCTACCATTCACTCTACCCCCTGCCACCCAAACTCTAACAACAGACATATCAGACTATGCATGGGGGGCTCACCTGGCAGGGAAGTGCATTCAGGGCAAATGGAACCCAAGTCAAATGCACCTGCATATCAATCAAAAAGAAATGTTAACTGTACAGAATGCTCTGACAGCTTTCAAGGACCACATTCTTCCAGGACAACTAATGGTAAAGACGGACAACACCACTGTTATATGGTACATAAACAAGCAGGGGGGTACCCATTCTTACCCCCTCTGCAGACTAGCCATGGCTCTGTAGAACACAGCCTTGAGCTACCAAGTGCATCTACAGGCTCAATTCCTGCCAGAAAAACTAAATATACTGGCAGATGAACTAAGCAGGAATCTCATGGACCCTCACGAGTGGAAACTGGAACCAAAGATTTTCAACATGTTGATCAACAAATGGGGGATCCCAGATATAGACCTGTTTGCCTCCCCCCAGAACTACAAATTGGACAAATTCTGCACAAGGACTCCCCACAAACAAGCTTGGAAAGTAGATGCTCTGTCCTTCAGCTGGAAAAATCTATCAGTTTATGCCTTTCCCCCTCTGCCTCTCCTCTCAACTGTTCTACTAAAGATCAAACAGGACAAACCAAGGACAATACTCATTGCAATAGACTGCCCATGCCAACACTAGTACCCCATCTTGCGCAGTATGTCACTGCTGGAACCATGGCACCTGCCTCAGACCCCTTCCCTGCTGTCCCAGCAGGAGGGCCAGATTCTGCACCCCCAGCTTCAAACCCTGAACCTGGCAGCATGGCTAATTACCTGAGTTCTCCAATACCACCCCTAAGCAAGCAAGTGCTGGATGTCATCCTGGAGGCAAGGAGGCCTAATACTAGAAAATCCTAGGCTGAAAAGTGAAAAGATTCTGTTCCTGGAGCCAGACTCAGGGGATGGACACAACATTGCCCAGTTTACCACATATTCTTCAATACTTAACAGAGATGCTTCACCAGGGCCTTTCCTTCTCTTCTATTAAAATTCATGCCTCAGCCATTTCACCACATTATAATACTGAGCCACCCGTCTTCTCCCACCCCCTGCTGAAACAATTCCTTAGAGGGGCCAAAAATTTAAGACCACCCAGGAGAGTCCCTACTCCAGCCTGGGACCTTAACTTTATATTGGAAAAGCTCACGCTACCTCCTTTTGAGCCATCTGCAACTGCAGAGTTGAAATTCCTTTCTTGGAAAATGGCCTTCCTTTTAGCCATCACTTCAGCAAGAAAGTTATCTGAATTATAGGCCCTCAAGGCAGTGGAGACCTTCATCATCTTTCATGCAGACAGGGTGTCCTCAGGACCAATCCTTCCTTTATGCCCAAGGTGGTATCCAGTGTGGTCCTTAATCAGTCCATTCATTTGCCAACCCCTCTTTTCTAATCCATAGAACAAAGGAGAACAAATACTGCACTCCTTGGATGTGCACAGACAACTTAGATTTTATTTGGACAGGACTAAGCCTCTCAGGAAATCTGAACAGCTGCTAGTTGCCTTTGCTGCAGGGGCAGAGGGGAAGGCCATTTCAAAGCAAACCATTTCTAAGTGGATAGGCCATTGCATTCATTTCTGCTATAAGTACCATGGAAAACCTACCCCACAGGGGATACGATCCCATTCCACCAGGGCTGCATTTACTTCTACAGCCTTTCTCAGAGGTGTTCCTACCAGGGACATCATAGAAGCTGCTACCTGGAGTTCTGTACATACCTTCACCAAGCATTACCACTTGCCAATTTTTTCTAAATCCAGAGCTGGTTTTGCCACTGCAGTCTTGCAGGGCCTAATAGCTGGTCCTAATGCTCTCTAATTGCCTCCTCCCTTCCATAGCTTTGGGAATCTACCCAAATGTAATGACTGCAACACTGAAATACGAAGAAAATAGTACAGTTCTGTACACTTACCATAAATGTAGATGTTCGAGTGTATTCACTGTTGTAGTCCTGGTTACCCTCCCTCCAGCCCCCTGACTTCTATGGACTATACCTCTCTTCTTGTTTACTGTATTTAAGCTTTCTGGTGTATTTGCTTTTTGTTGGAGGTGTAACCTTGTATATAATTGCTTCCCATTATGGGGGTACCTGACATCTGGGGCAAGAAAAACTGATGTAATGGCATTGACTGCATGCTTTATACCTGACTACCTGATGTCATGGAAGATGAGACAGCAACCAACGCAGGACCCAAGACTTTGATAATCAGGCCAACTGAGGGCTACCTACAAGCAGATAACCCAAATGTAATGACTGCAACAGTGAATACACTCAAACATCTACATTTATGGTAAGTGTACACAACTTTACTTTACTTGCACCACCCCCAAAACACACATACACACAACACACACACACACACACACACACACACACACACACACACACACACACACACACACACACACACACTGACCTTAGGGGGTCATTCAAAACTAATTCATTATTTGGTTTGAAATTGCTTGTGATCTGGTAAGCTTAATCACTTTTCCATATATGTTTATAAATTTCTGTTGTCCTGCACATAAAAATAATGCTCCATTGAAACGTAGGATTCAAGAGTAGAAAATTAGAATGATGTAAAAATTGTTAATCCTTGGGCATTTTTATTGATGTTTTCACCAGCAGGTAGAGACATGACGCATGTGCAATACAATGCATACCATTGCAAGAAGTAATTATTAACTACAAAGTAATAATAGTAATAGTCACTGTAAATCAACAAGAGCAACATTAGTTGTTCAACTGTGCAACACAAGATTGAAAATGTTATGTTAATACGGAGAAGGAGATGTTTATAATACGAAAGCTAGAATTTATTCAGTATATCTGCTTAAAGGCCCATAAATAGAGGAAGGGTTTTCATAGATGAAAATGGGCAACTTGTTGACCCAAAAAGATTTATCATGAAAGTGGATATCTTCCTTGGCCATAAAAATCATCATGCCTTGAATCTTTGTATTATTATGTCGTCAATATTTACACGAAAATATCCTTTTCCAGAGGGAAATGGCAGTGGTTTCCAGCCCCAAAGTGATTAGTTAATTTTCTTCAACTTGTCCATTGAGTTGACTGTCATAATTGGCCACAAGAGACATACTCCCAATCATATGAATACAATGATCAATTATCTACAGGAAAAAAATGGTACCTATTTGTTCCTTTCCAGTGCAGTTTCATGAAATAAAAAACATTTGGACAAAATTGATTTGTTAGGCTATATTTAAATATAAAATAAATCTAAAACAAAATGTAGATATTAAAATATATATATACATGTATATGTATGTGTGTGTGTGTGTGTGTGTATAGATATATATATATGTATATATATATATATATATATATATATATATATATATATATATATATATATATATAAGGCATATGTTCTGAATATCAGTCATTCAAGCAATCGGTAAGATAAATTCAAAACAGAATATCACATATACATTTATATGTTACATTAAAAAGATGGGTCTAGAGAGACCTCCTGAAGGATTGTAGCAAACTGCAGTCAGAAAGCTAGGATGGTTTTAGAATCCACATGTGCATTGCAAAGCAATAAATGAATGGTGTTCTGAATTCTGCAGACACATGCCAGGAGTTGCCAGCAACTGCCATTAGTCCCAAAGATGACAATTGGTGGGTCTGAGCGGGTGATGAGCACTAAAACTCTTATAGTTAGTAAGGACACAAGCTGTAGGGTAAAGAAAATAAAACATGACTAAGGTCTTCGGTACTTTAAGAGCTCTAAAGTACAGCCATTGAAGATGTTACACCTCGTGTTGGTGTGGCAGTAATGATTGAACAAATGAACATCAAAGCTGTGTATCAGCTTTATTTGGTGAAGGACGAGTAGTGAATAGGAGCAGTCTTTTAAAGCAAAACACATCAAAGTGAAAGAGAATACACATACTTAAACTATTTCAGGAATTATTTTATTGTTTAGTTCTAACTGAAGTAAACAATGAATACAAATAATAATTTATTGTATAAAAACTATTGCATTTCTAGTAAATGGATGCAGCATGAAATTAGAGAGGCGTATGCATACAAAATCACTAGTATACTACCTTGATGAGTCTGAAATGTATTTTTAAGATTGAGAACAGTTAATATATTTATTTTACATGTGTTTACTGAAGAGTCCAGCTGGACATAATGTCCTTTTCAGTGGAGGTCTGGGGAGAAAAGCTCCAACTGTAAATTAGCATAGAAACAAAAAGTAATAATAAAATACAACATAACAATACAAGCAGTAGTTAACATAACATAACATTCTAAATGCAATCCATTCAGAGTATTTATAGTTACATTTATGGTTACAGAAAGAAAAACAGAGGCAATAGCTAAGTTTCCACAGATGTCTAGTTCAGCGGTTGTAGTGACGATCATGACAATTTACAAGGAGTTTAGTGCAATCAGCATAATAGCTTAACAAAGTAGTTGTATATAATTAGGCAGGTGGAATAGGAGGAAGGGTGATGAGCAGAGTGGGACAGCGGAGTGTTTTATCCCGCGTAGCTGCAAGAACAGAGCCAGGTCTTTGCAAGGTGTGTTTTTAAGGAGCTTTTTGTACTGTTGAGGGTATAGACACTAGTGAGTTTGGCAGGCTGTTCCAAATCTTGGAAGTGTAATTGGAGAAAAGGGACTCACCTGCTGAGTTATTTGCTTTAGTGACTTAAAGGAGAAGTTTATTGTTAGAGCAGAGGGATCTGGAAGGAGCGTAGGGTTGAATGATATCTTTGAGGGCTGGGGTATTTTCAGGGTGGTGGAGAATTTTAGAGCTAGGATTAATTGAGTAAAGTGTAGGAGTTGTGGCTTATCAAAAGCAAACTGCAAATTTGAGCTTTATGCAGGAAAGCTGGCAAACACATACAAATGTTAAGTATCAGTCTACTCCAGCTCATATTGTCATTGTTAATGTTTCACACTTCTTATGGTCGCAGTAGTGCCACAACAACACTCAAAGTATTGTACATGATGCTGCAGTCTTTGCATTATTAGCTGCAGGAACTACAAATACACAAAGCCATAGCACCATTCACCTTATTTAAACCAAGATACAAAGTCATGGTAAAAATGAATGTTCCAAAAAGCACGAAATGCCTGAAATGTCAATAGTAAGTGAAAATTACATTTGAGCATTGATTGTTATGCAGTTGTCATAGGTAGTCACTCAGCAGCGATTATGAAAATCTGCACACTATATTGACTAGCCCATAACCATCATTGTTAAAACTGCAAAAATAAATGCAGTATTGGGGTTACTTTTATGTTAGCTGTACTCACATATTGCAATTAACCTCAATGGCAAATACTTTCTGTGCATGCTAGCCTTGTGCATGACTCTGAATGTCCATACGTGTATACAAATATGTATATGTGTATATATATATATATATATATATATATATATATATATATATATATATATATTCGTCTATATACACAGACATACATGCATACATATAGAAATACTTACACACACACAGACAGAGACACACACACACACACACACACACACACACACACACACACACACACACACACATGCACACACACTAATATAACACAAGCCAGAAAAAGAGCCTGAATGCATCTGGGCAAGTGTGTTTATCTGTGTGTGTGTGTGTGTGTGTGTGTGTGTGTGTGTGTGTGTGTGTGTGTGTGTGTGTGTGTGTGTGTGTGTGTTTATGTGTGTTTGTGTGGCTACTGGTCTGTAGAAAATAAAGGGCATTTAATACTAATCAAGTCACTTTATTTGAATGCGGTCCTATTTTAAAAAAACATATTAGTATAACACTATACAAGCCATTTCTGACTCCATTTAACCCCTTTTTGTGTCTTGTTTTGCACTGGCACTAGTTGTACTTGCTTGTTTGTGTATGCCGCATCGCAGGAGTTAGAAACACACCATACCTCATGCTAATGTTACTAACGCCTGCTTCTTGAGTGCTTTAATAGCTACATTAACAACATGACATAGATTTTGTATTTTAATACTGCTCTTCTGAATCTGTTTTTTTTTTTCTTTTTTTATCTTTCTTTTTTTCAACCTTCTACATTGGCAGCGCACCTTCGATTTGAATTAAAGGGTATGGAATCATTCATTTGTTAACCTGCAACTTTAATTAACTAACTCTAAGTGTGGAGCTTTTTCATTATTCTATTTTATTTGTGGGATGCTGGAAAGTACCTTAGCAAGTGTTTTCGTTGGATTGTTTTATGATTAGCCACACAGAAAACTGGAAACTAATTTCTGAGAAGAAAAGGAAATGATAGTGACCATTTTAAAGATTAGATTTCTGTATATTATCATTCTACATTAGAATGTGTTCTTGTTTTTTTGCCAAATTTGTCAGTTATCGTTTTTGATTTTTGTTGCAGTTCAGCTGCTAGTATTACATGCACTGCTTGCTGTTCCATGAGAAATTTTAGTGTGCAGGCATAGAAATGTGACATATCATTTGAACGGTTCTAAGAACACAACCTTAGAAGTGCAGTCCTGATTTGCCCCTAGCTTGCAACAACCTGTATTTATTGAACTATAGAAATCCATGCGGTGACTATGCTTCAGATCTAGCCTTTTTCATGATAACTCATAGCAAGCTGGTTTAAACTGAGGAAAGATACTAGACAGGGCCACTTTAAGTGTTATGGTATGCCAAACAAGCTACATGAGTGACAAAATGGTATGGATTCCAGCAAAGTCATTTTTTATTCGCTTGCTATTCATTTTGGTTATATTACTGAGGCAGCTTCTGTACAAAAAATAATTGTTTCAATAATTCTTTAACTTTAAAATACATGTCAAGAAAATTATAAGTCTTTTATCAAGCCATGACTGAAACTTTTTGTAAATTAATATTTTTCTGACTGTTTCAAGTAAATGTCTCATTAAACAGTTTACAAAGTATTTCTATGAATGCTTACTTGTATTAATTAGTAAGCAAAGAAAATATGTTTCAATATATTTTTGTTGTAATTTCCTTCTCACTGCATATTTAACATGGGTCTACTATTGCTTAGACTGCGGCTTGATTCAATTTATCTTGCGCATTCAGATTTAATCGTTTGTATTCCATTCCTTACTGTCTAATTATGATTTCATTAATATGCATGTCATACCACACAAGAAACAAATGTTTTCTCTACATTGGTGAATGGGTTTATCTGTTTCGTGAATGATGTTTTTGTTTATGTTTTCTCTACATTGGCGGATGGGTTTATCTGTTTCATGAATGATGTTTTTGTTTGTAGACAGTTGCTTTTGACTCATCCCTGGCAAGCTGCTCACATAGGATTGCTGTGTCTGGTCTGTAAAATCAGTGCTTGACTGATGCTTCTCTAAGTTCTGGCTAATAATCTATCATCTGTGCATCCCAAGAGGCTAATTGCTTTTTATTGCTCTCATACAAATGGATCACTTACAGATTTTTTCCCACAGGGTTTTAAGTGTGCTTCGGCAAGTAGGCACACTTGACTACTGATAGTGCTGTTCTATACCAGTCTATCCAACCTAGTAACTGAGATCACCATAGCTAAATGGCATTTATGTGTCCAGTTATAATCCTTCAGCACAAGTAGACTGAATTGTGTCAGTTATAGCAAAGGCAACATTTAATAAATCCATGTACAACCTTGTGCTACATTTGTCCTGTGCAATAAATGCTGAGAAAACAATAACATGCTTACCAGTTATTCTAGGAAATTGAATGGCAGTTTAATCACAACTCCACTTAAGCAGATTTCTTTTATATCTTAAACAGTGTTGCACTGAAATAAATAATTTGCATGATAGACAAAAAGACAGCCAACTTAACACTGGCAGTCTTTAAGCATTATATTTCTTGAGAACATTTTTTTTCTTCTGATATCTATGACTTTACCATGATAAAATATTTTTTGACAAATTAATTATGGGTAAATGTTATTGCATACGAACGTAATGCTGCAGTGGGATTGCATTGTTACAATTGAATATAACAGTGTGTAATATCTTTGAGTAGAATGGCAGGCATCCTGTAATAAGGTTGGCTCTGACTTTTTTGAGTTACATTTGCTCATTTTTCAGTCAGACGAGCTGTATTTGCTTAATATACTCTTGCATGTCACTTTTTTTTTTTTTGCTTTGCAGTGATCTGTTAATGCTAAAACAGTTATATTAATTGTGCTTCATGGTCAAGGGACTGCTGAAAATATTCACTCATTCTTTAACTTGTTTAAAAGTATTCACTCCTCCAAGTTAAAGAGACATTATAGTAATAATATATTACTAAAGGATGGAGGAAAAAGCCCTCTAAATACAGGGAGTCTTACAAAATTCCTTATTTTTAATTTTTGCACAAAGCATAGATTAAAAGATCTAGTCAAACATTGTAAAACCAAAGTGCCAGCCAAGGACTTGTGAACGATGAAAAAAAGACAATTGAATTACGCGTTTCGTTCACTTTTAATGTCTGTGAACTTCTTCAGAAAGACACCATACATACAAAATCACAGGTTTAAATAACAAAAATCAACCATCACATGACTTAATAGTCCAACCATAACCTACTATCAATTTGTCATTTAAATAATCTATTTAAAAGTAACAAACTAATGTCACTGTAAACAATTTTCTTAAAAAGGTATTATATAATAAAATTGACTCTGAGAAAATACATATAATATAAATAATATATATAATATGTCATTCATCCAGAAAAGAATGATACTTTATAAGTGCAAGTGATGAATTAATCAAATTAATCTAAAAAAGATTAAAGTCACAACCTACACGCTTGCAGGAAACATTTGATATTTATTGCTTCATTTAAGCCTGGGAACTCATCTGCTCCTAACAAAATTTGCCACAGAGCTTCTCTACACTCTAATTTAATTTTAAAGTTACCACTGAATAGCTGATCATCTACTTTTTCTAAGACTGAAAAAGTGAATTTTTTGAAATCTGAACATATAGCTGCATGTTTTGCCAAAGCGTTTTTGAAATCCTTATTTCTAATAGCTGAAATGTGTTCGTAAATTCTTTTGTGTAAGGTTCTTATAGTTTTCCCTATATAAAATTGGTTGCAGGAGTTACAGATAGCAACATAAACAACATTTTTTGTTGTGCAAGTGTAATGCCCCCTGCTGTGAAATTCTTTATTTAAATGACTAAAGAACACAGAACTTGTCCCTGATATAAACCTACAATACTTGCAACTTCCACAAGGAAAAGTACCCACCAATGTTTTAATAGATGAATTTCTATACACAGTACTTTTTTCTAACAATATTTTAAGACTGGACGTTTTCTTATATGTAAAGATTGGTACTTTACCAATAATATTTGTTAAATACAGGGAGTCTTACAAAATTCCTTATTTTTAATTTTTGCACAAAGCATAGATTAAAAGATCTAGTCAAACATGTTTAGTGCTTGGATCCACTTAAGTTATTAAGCTTATTGCCAAATTGTATGAGCAGGTGCTTTTAAAGCTTATGCATTGTACTATAATATAGAAAACCCTGTGGATAATGCTTCTAAAACAATTAGCCAGTGGGAATAGTATGCACAATGTGACTTTAATGCAGTTAAGTGGGAGATAAGCCACTATTTTTTTAATTTCTTTACTCTTTTTTTTCTTTTTGAGGTAATACCTACATATCTTTTAATCTATTTCAGTTTTTTTCTGATAAATCTTTAATGCATTTAACTGAGAAAGTTAAAATGGATCATTCAGTTGGTAAGACAGCAGGCTGCATATTTTGAAGTGTGCAATCTATAAGAGCAAATGTTCTTTTTTCCTTGTTTTGTAGCTTGCCAGTTACTTTGCATGCAAGATCATGATACTGCTGGGTCTGGGAATTTGCCCTTTTCCTGCTGTTGTTTGATCAGAGCCTTGGTATATATAATTAGAAGGGGGGTTATGGGAGCAGTGCATCTTGTCCCCAGCAAAAAATATTTTTTTTCTCCACTCTTTTTAGCTTCCCTCTAAAAATAACACTCTTTTTGCATTTGCTCTTTTGAGTGTTCAATATCGGATGAGAAAATCACTTTGATATATTTAGCCAGTATCCAATCATGAGCAAAATATTTAGGAATAAATCATGCTATGACTATATAGCCATGGAGTGCAATATTCCTGGTTGAAAAGGAAACTGGATGAAAAGTAAACTGACTGCTTTTATTCTGCAATCACTTACAGCAAAGCAAGTTCTGAGATGACAAAACTGCTTTTATAGAGATGGCCACGTCCATGCAAGCATCACAAAATGAGGAGGGCCTATTGCCACTGACACAGAACCAACAACAAAATAAAAAGTAAAGCATTTGACTTAGAACACTGTCAAAAGGGAAACAACATTCTGTTACTGATACTACACGAAGCAAGGACTAGATTCTGCTTCTTTCCTGGAGTCTATTCTCCTAACTCATTGCTTGGAGTTTGATTCCATTTAACTGTGGAAACATGGCACTGGCCACTTAATCCCCTACCAAAATCTATCAATACCCAAACACATAGTATTTAAAGTTTTGAACTATGTTAACAAAGAAGGGTTCTTAAAAGCAACTACAGAAGCATTTTTTTAGATGAATGATATACTTCAAAACTTTATCAGGATTACAGTTTCAGCATTACAGCAAAACATGGGATAAGACAACTGAACTATGTGAATGGTTAGTCAATGTATCCAAAGTATCCAGCCATTCTGGTAGTCACTTGGTAGATAGCATACCATTGTGATTTTTTTTTTTTAGAAGGTACCATAAGTAAACTAAAAACAAAAATAACCATCACCGACATGTTGCATAACTGATGGCATTGTTAAGAGGAAAAAGAATGGCCAGGAGGTAGAAGAGACATCATACTAAAGTTCAGGGATGGATGTAGTAGCTCCAAGTGTAATCAGGTTCAACAGTCAGTACAGATATCATTAATGCTGAGATGAAGAGTCCATTAAATCTTCCAAGGAACCAGTTAGCATGACCGCTGTTCTAGATCCTACCAAACAAGGTGCAAGTAGATGTATGCAAAGCAAGACTGATCCTGAAGCAGGAAGGGTGGTAGGTAACTGTAGGAACCTCAAAAGCCACATTTGTCACCTTATAGAAAGAACAATGCAAAAACACACCATGTACCAAAGGCATTAAAAAAACTCATAGAATATTCAGGAACAGTCTGCTGGTGGATGGATGCAGTTGTTCAGTCCCATACTAGACTGGATTATTGTTTAATTTTTTCAGCCTTAGATAAAGGAACAGAAGAAGTGAGTGTGGAATCTCATTTGTTATCTGACCATGAGGCTGTCACTGTTAGTGTCCTTCTGCTTCCATCAACTCAGTCTTTATTAAGAAGGAGAATAGATGCTTTCATCAGTTGAGATACAGAACTAGAGGTTTTATCAGACAGTCCATTGCCAGTCGTATTTAACTCAACCTCCTATGTTCTGTGCATAGCATGGTCTGTGGCATAATTTTGAGAAGGAACTAAAAGCTAATTGCAAAGCAAGTAAGGCACTGCTGGAGAAATGGTTTGAGCCCAGGTTGAGGAAAGTACAGCATTTTGACAACTACATGTATTCATACATGATTCCAGAATAAGGAAGCCCACAGAGTATGCAAAACAAGTAAAGAAGAATAATAGAATAGGCTACAGATCATGTGCACTAGGTGACAGTTAAAATGTGTAACACCACAGTCATGGGCACTAGCAGTCAATCCTGGGAGACTTCTACTTTTATGACTAAAAATGAGAGTTGGGAGCAACCATCAGGAAAATAAAAGGAGTCAGAAGTGAGCCTGTAATTGTTGTACTGGATGTTATGGCAGGGTTAGTAAAATTATATTGGACACTGGGTAGGAAAGGTTGCATGTATGGGACACCCAGGAAAGAATAGCTAAAGGAATTTCTTTAAGAACTTTGGTTACCAGACCTATCCTTAGAGGTCTTGTCATTGGAGAGTGCATTGCAAAGAATAAAGTCAGGAATGGTAGTATAGCAGACCTTAATGGCAAAGTCTCAGGGCTTGATTGTACCTTTGACGAAACATATAAATGACTCATTCTTCAGATTCTGTCTACTGTTTCATCCTTATTTAGATATAAGCAATCAAAAGGAAATGTGCCTTTATCAGCATCTACATTAGTAGTCTTGTTTATTTACACAGGGAGCTCCTCTTTAGCTGTAGGCAATTACAAACTCATCTATTTGTAAATGTGAAGACAGACTTTATAAATTTGGCTAAAGTGCTGTTTCTTCTCACTTAATGCCATAATAACTCCTCTGGCCTTTCTTTACTTTTAACCTCAGCTGATGTTCTATGTTTTCTTTTTCATTATTACATCATCTCCTCTGGTTATTTTATATCCATGCTCCTACCTGTCATATTCTGTTTGGGTTCTATTATCTATCTCAAGTCACTATGAAAGGTGTACTCATACTGTTATTGTTAAATTTTGCTGAATTTATGCTGCTTATGTGCATTTATAAATTCTTGAATTTTATGCTTATTTTCTGCTGTACAGCTGTTTGAAAATTGTAGTAATAGAAAGTAACCAAAAAAGGCACAATGAAGACATGTTGCAGCCACAACTTGTTTTAATAGATCCAATAACAAAATGTTATCGAGATGTTTTAACCAATTAAACATTGTATTTTGGTTATGTGATTAAAACTTATATAAGGGAAGTTGTAGTTATTAAGATTTGTTCTAAAGAAGTCTTGTAATTTTAAAAAAGAGGAATGTGCTTAACATTTTGTTATTTGGTCTATTTTTTTTGGTTATTAGTTTTTATTTTGGATGCTAACTACTCAGAAGTTTTACTAGTTTGTTTGAAAATTGTATAGTAAAATCTTATTGTTTGTTTTCTTTAAGTTCATGTGGAGCTTTTTTCCCTGAACCTTTGGTGAAAGGGGACTGTACCCAGTCAGATCATCCTGGTGAACAAATATAAATACGTATATAAATAAAGAGCCTCTCAGACAGGGGTTGTCCATCTGTGACCATTCAAAGTAGCTAACTCCATTAGACAGCAGTATTAGTGGATTTTGAAAATCTGTCAGTTAGGTATATTTTTTCCCTGTGCATCTCACATGATCAAAGTGTTAGTGTTTGCAGTCTTGAGGTATTCCCATTCCTCTTTGCAGGAGGGACCTGATGTGTCTGCCCCCATCATGAGAATTATTTCTGATCCCTTGTTAACCTCTGGCTGTAAGACTGGGGGAACACAAATGAAGTGAAAGACTGGAATTAACTGAGGGAAGAACTGGATGCTTATATTTCAGATAACGGCCTCATGCTCATTAGAAGTCTGAGCAGAAACTTTTCAATATTTTACAGGAACTAAAGCTCCCTTCAGTCTTATTTGGGATAAACGACTGTAGAACAAAGAGAAAAGTACTCTCATTTAATGACACAGCTGGTATAGGCTTTTCCATTCCATGCTGCAGGAAACCTTTGAGGGAGATGGATATAGCACTCTGGATATAGCACTATGCCACTCCACCGAAAGAGTTTGCAAATTTATACATGGAAGCATATATACATAGCCATGATAGGACATATATTTCCATTATTATTAATATTCTGCCATGATTATTTTTGTAATGCAATATTTGACAACTCCATAAGAAAGGAATTGGATTAAAAATGTATAAGCTAGCTACAAACTATGGTGGGATGGCAAATGCAGAAAAATGAAGATTTTCTTTATCACTCCAATGGAAGGTATTAAACTTCGTTGCAGGTTTGCACACAGGGTTTTACACAGTATGCCATATTAAAGGTAAACCTCAGGTCCTTCCCTTTATCAATACTTCTGGAAGCAAAAATTATGAATAACTGTTTTTATGTTGATGTCATGTGACACATTAGATCACTCTGTTTGGAACCTTGTTTACCTAATGAATGTGTCAGTAAGGGCTAGTTACGCACAGCAATATGTCAGGCTATGACTCCTGTGAAATGCAGAGGAAACTTTCAACTTGTAACACTTTTTTGAATGGTTTGATATCATAGCATCCTACATTCATAGGGTCCTGATAAGGGGCAATACAGACAAAACCCAATGTAATATTAGGACACACAGTGTGGACATATAGAAGATGAAGACTCAGAAAATAGCTTTCTTTGGGATCTGAAAAAGGTAATGGCTATTGATTGCAACAAAATATGTTAGTATTCATTTATGAAAAGCACTGGGGCACAAGACATAGCTTTAACTTAGGATGTTTAGCTTTGGATGTCACTATGGGCTCTGTGGCTTATCTTCAGTTAGCAAAAGACTAGTTTTCAGAATGTCACTGTGCAGGTCATTATGTGGTGCTTTCCTCACTGGTGTGACCTTGAAGGTATCAAACAGGCCAGCACCACTGATTTAAACTTCCAGGTTATTTTCTTTTTTCCAGTTATGTTTACAAAGCATACATAACTACGTATCAGTACCATTAAATCTATAATTTTGACTGTGCAAATAGGAACTGGCCGATCAATGAGCAATGTGGTTAAGAAACATCAACAAAACACTTCCCTGAGGGGATTCACCCTACAGTGTCACAATGTAAATTTCTTTCTAAAACATTCATTATCCAGTTAAATAATCAAAGGTTGTGTACAGTCTGTTTAAATGGCCACATCTGCTACTTTATCAGCTGTTCTTATATGATTCACATAAAGCAGACCTGGGCATTGTACGGCCCCTGGGCCACATCCAGCCCCTTGGCTGTCCCTGACTGGCTGGTGAGAAGTCAGACAAAACACTCGTTAATTGCAAGAACTTACAATGTGTTTTTACCCCCCCCCCGACTATCCAGAAATCAAACCGATTCTCCAGTAGTCTTGAAAACACTGTGTAAATTCCAGTATTTTGTTTCAAAAAAGAAACAGTCTATCAGAGTTTGTTAAGTCAGCAGATTTACTATGCTTTTTTTTTTTTTACAGAAAAGAATAGCAAATTGGCAGAATGAAGACAACAGGAATGGAAAAAGAGGGCAGGAGAGGGGGGTAAATGGGGTTATGCCATCCCTGGAGGAGTAATTAGTACAGGTCTTCCTGCAGAACCTCCAAAGACCCAACTGGGGTTAAGGCCAGAACTGGACACTTTTTGCTTGAGGGCAGAACTCTGGAGAATGAGCCCAAAGAAGGGCTGTTCCTTATCTTAGTCAAGCTTAGCAGTTGTGCAAATGTCTACACCTGAACTGGGCTGTTTGCAGTGCACCTGGCAGTAATAAGGGGAATGGAGTTAAGAATATACAGAATCACCTAACCTTACACTTCTGACTCAGCTCTGTAACATGCCTTCTTTTTGTTATTGACCTTTACTTGTTTGTTCTGTTTCTTTCATGCATGCTGTTTCTTCATATCTCCTAATGGGCCTCTGTACTCTTTTTCTGCTATCTAACTATCTTTAGACATGTGTTTCACATTTTTCACAATTGCTGCAAAATCTTCACAGTTCATGCTCCTGTTCTGTAAAATTCTATCCTAAACAGTGTTAGGTCTCTACCTTCTCTTCAAAATTTCAGTCTGCCCAAAAAACATGTTTAAGTGACAAGGACTTCCCAGCTGTTTATTTAGCAGCATGTAGTGAGACATTAATGTATGTTTTAATTGACAATATAAAATGTCTGTTACTGTTCATAGTATATCTGCCATAAGTATTTGCTTGTGCATTTACACTGACTTTGCTGTTATGTTTCCTGCTTTACTGTGAGTACAGTTTTATTGTACTTTAGTTTTCGCTTATTAGAATAGTACTTTTTTCTGAGTACAGCTTCAGCCTATTGGTCTGGCCCTCCAAAACAGTCCCAGTTTCTTATGTAGCCCCTTGGGAAAATTAATTGCCCACCCCTGATATAAAGGAACACTGAATATAGTATGCCTGTAGCAGTTTACTTCATGTTATAAATCAAGTACTAACATTCTATTTAAAATTCTTATTTAACATTCTACTGCGTTATAAACTTGTTTGAAGTATTTTTCAGCCCCTTTATAATTTACTGTATGACTCCCCCCAAAACTTTGTAATATGAGTTTATTTATTCATGTATTCATAGAGTATAGATATAGCACTATGCAATAATTGCATTTTTATATTAAATTCCTATAACAGTACTTTAACCAGAATTCTTAGTAAGAGCTTAAGTTTGTTGCAATTTATCAAAAAACTCACAGAATGTCAACATTTAATAAATTTGCCCTTAATATGTCTGTTTGTATGTGTAATTATATCTTTTTTATACTTATATTTTGTATTTCTTATGGCATAGCTCAGTACAGTGTTAGGAGCAATGCATGGCATTCAGTATGAAATTCAGTTATGTGACTCTTTTATTGCTTTTTTGTCAGAAAAGTAGAACCAACTACTCCTTGTGTGTGTTTTTTGACTAAATGGACAGATATTTCTTAGACCCTTTTCATCCAAGACCTAGTTCTCAAGAGCAAGGTTACAGAACACACTGTATGTTTTTAGAGGAAAAAGTCAGTCAGAATACTTTTGCAATTCAGGAGGAAACTAAGAACTTACAAAAAACTGATTCAGAAATTGGCACAGTATATAAACTCGATGCACCCAGTGATATGACGGTAGCTATGAAGTCTGTAACTTGTTGTTTTGAGGCAGGAATGGTAATCACTAAAGCACTATGCTGCTGACATATGTTTACCCCTTGTTCATAAGATGGACTATATTAATACTTGGCAAACAGCATTAAGTTGTTACATCCCTAAATATTGTCAAGACAGAAGTTTTAACAAAGAGTTTTGCACAGTGGGACAGAGCAGACATCTTAGCAATTTCTAAATTATATTTGACTGCCTGGCATGAATTTGGGGCATACAAACAAATGGCCCTGACTATGACCCTTGTGACTCGGGCTCAGTTAGTGACCTGGGTGCTGAAATGGGGAAGAGGGATGCATGAAGGACAGAGCTCACATGCCAAGAAAGATGGTTGAAAGGCCATGCCAGGGGGGGACACATACTGTCCTGATTGTCCTTCTTGGAGAAGGAGAAGGACTATATGTAGTACCTTATAACTGGGATGCTTCCTGGGTATGCCCTCTCAGAAGCAGGAGGGCCAATTAGCCATTTCAAAACACTGTACAGCCATGTGGAGTAGCTTTATCAGTTTTATCAGTATGTCATGGGTCTGAAGGGAAAAGCACAAAATCTCAAACCACCTATGATGATTGCCTACATTATGTCTCCTGCTGGCCGACACTCACCTTGGGGTGATGGAGAATGAATGCACTAGCTGACAAAGGGAAAAATGACAGACATTGGGGATTAAAATGGCAAAAAAGCATTTAATAGGTCAAAAAAGTATTATGGAATATGTACAGATTTCCCCAGAAAACTAAGAGTTCCAGCTGTCTCGCCTTTGAGTGCACAAGACACAAACATCTTAATACTTATAAATTATTTCAGATTTTTTCTAGGTGGGTGCTTCTATCAAATTTATAGTGGTTTCCAATCATTTGTAGGCATCATGAAACATATATCATAAACAACCTGGGTAGTGGTTATTCTTGTGAAGATGGCTTGCTTTACAAGGATTTTAGCAGAATGCATATTTTGGGATGATTACATTTTAAATACACATTTCTTTCCTCTCAGCATTGGCAGTATGCATTTATGGACTGTAGAATACCACTAAACTTTCAAAGTGAAGTCTTCAAGCACTTACACTTCACAGCCTCAAAACACATATTTCCATGATATGATATTTCCATGATATGATGGCCAGAAGGTTTGTTTGTGTCTTTCGGCTTTTTCCCAGTTAGGGGTCGCCACAGCAGAACTCCGGTCTGCTAATGATTGGCAGTTGATTTTTACGTACCAGCTTGCCAGGCCTGACGCACAACTCTGTTTCTCTGTTTCTCTCTCTCTCTCTGTCTCACTCTCTCTATTGTTAACTGTGATGCCCCAACAATGGCCCAGTAATCAAGGAGACTCAATCTCACCACTGTCAACAGTGGGGAGCACACACACTGGGAGGATGACAAGTACACACCCAGTAAAGTGCAATTTCCCTTAAGAGCACACAGAGACCACAGTCAGTCTAGGGCAGGTTTCTCCCTCTTTCTCAGATCCCCAATAAGATTCCCCACTGGCACAGCTATAGAGATGAGTCCGTAGCCAGAGTTACAAGCCAAGCCTTCCAACACCCTCTCTGCCCAAACAGTGCTACATTTCCCTGGCCAAGTAGCTGACACACACATTCTTGGAGATTTGTTTTACACACAGACACACACACAAACACACACACACACACACACACACACACACACACACACACACACACACACACACACACACACACCTGGAAAAGTCTGGCCCAGGTTTATAAGGTAGTTATCACTGCCACCAGAACCCCTTATCAGCTAGTTTAAGACCCTTAACAAAGGGTGTCCAATCTTACTGTGTAATGTTACTATTAATCCAAATGATTGTTTCACCAAGAGCAAGGCTATTAGGAATGGCCCGTACAGCATCACCAAATAAATATGCAAGTACTCTCAGAGCTTAAATATGTCTCACAAATATCAGCTACAAAGATAGTTTTAAATATATTTAATAATAAATAATAAAAAACAAGAAAATACTCAGTAAATCATCACAGTAACTTCAGAGTTCAAAATCACAGGAGATATTTAAAACAACATTGAAAGGTAGTCTCAAATAAATACAGAAAACATCTAAACTTATCTTTACTATATTCCTTACTGAATCTAAAAGAAATTACTGTACCCTAGTTAACTTACTTACAGCAAGGCAAGTGTGATGAATGGATCTTCTAGCTGATATTGTTGTCAGGTCAAAGACAAATACAAAATGCCCAGTTTCTCTCTCACATACTTCTTAAATTAATATCAAATATTACTGTTGGGGGTAGCTGGCAGCATAACATTACTTTGTGTCAACTGACCTTGCGCCTAAGCTAAACCCCCATTGTTAGAAACTACCAGCATTTAGCATCTCCCTGTGAAAACACATAAACAAGGACCCTTCTTACATCTTTGCAGCTGCTGGAAGACATAAAGCAATAAAACACTTACAACACAATGCAGAAGGCACCCAAGTTTAGACATCCTGTCTCTTGCTGCATTGAAACAAACTTTTATGGCACAGTTATAAAACAATTTAATTTCAACTATTTTCTTGACGTTTTGCAAGTTAACCCTCTATATTCTAGTTTCCACTGTTAAAACATATGCATTTATATAGGTGCAATAGTTTGTATACATTTCTGTTCTTTTCCAGTAGGGTACACTGTGGATACATCTTTAAGCTCAGTACTGTACAAACATTTTTAACACACACATCTGTACCAGCAGTTTAATATACACATAACATTCAGTTCTAATACATTTACAACACAAGCATATGAATCATGTTGATACTCACAAATGACAAATAATCATTTACAAAATTCCAGACAGTTGTACTGCCAATATCTCCTTCTGTCACATTTCTATATAAATCATATTGATATTCACAAATAACAGATAGCTAGGCTGACAATATTTCCTTTTGTGACATTGCACCCCCCCAAAAAACTCAAGCTATTTTTTCAAGTGACCCTTGGGAAACGTTGCTTGACAGGGGTGATTATCTGAGAATACACTATCCCATACCCTGTCATGAGATTCCAGCTGCCATTTCATTGTGACCCCTGTACAGTGCTGCACTGTTCTAACATATTCCAGCAATCCTAGGCTCCACCATAGTAATTTGGGATTTCACTGGCTGGCTCCCTGCAGCCATAGACCCTCCTCAGACTCCTCCTGCCTTATACTGCAGATGCTTAGCACCAGGACCCCCTATCATGTTAAGGTTTCATCATGTTAACATTGTACAGTTTGTGCCCCTGCTTCCTGCCTAGCAGTTCTACCATGTAGTTAATATCACTGACCTTCCTTACCACTTTGAAGGGTCCCTGCAGCTTGTTGTGTTTGACAGGAATGAAAACCCATAACCTGCTGCCCTACAGCGTACTCTCTAGCTCAAGCATTCCTGTCATATCAGACCTTGTTTGCTGCTGGGCTTCTGACAGGTTCCCCTGGGCCAAGCCCATGAGTTCCCTGAGCCTTGTCCTGAGGTTTGGGATATATGCCACAACAGACTCCCTGTGGGATTCACACTCACCCTCCCACTCATCTCAAATCAAATCTAGAAGTCCCCTCACCATATGCCCATGCAGCAACTCAAAGGGTGAAAAATCTGTGGATTCCTGGGGCATTGCTCTGTAAGCAAACAACAGATGGAGCAAACATTTGCCTCACTCCCTCTTAAACTGGTCTGCAAATGCCTGTAGCATGGTCTCTAGTGTAGAGTTTAATCTCTCAAGCAGGTCATCAATCTGGGGATGGGAAGGGGTGGTCTTTAGGTGCTTCACCCCACAGTGCTTCCACAGACAAGCCAGCATGACATGAAATTGACACCTCTGTCAGTCAGTATTTCTTTTGGGATCCTACTCTGCTGAAAATCTCTAAGAAAACATTTGCAACCTTTTCTGCCTCAATGGAGGACAGAGTCACCACCTCAGGGTATCTAGTAGCATAATCTACTACCACTAGGATATATCTCTTCCCTGTGGAACTCGGGGTTCTCAGAGGTCCCACAGTATTTATAACTACCCTCTGGAATGGCTTTCACCTTGACCCCTGCCTTGCCTACCTTTTGGCACTGCTCACAGGTCCTGCAGTACCCTGTTACATCTCTGGAAATCCCAGGCTAATAAAAATTCTGCATAATACGTCTCTTGGTACACTTTATGCCCATATGACCTGCAAAGGGAATATCAGGGACTATGGCTAGAAGTGCCAGACAGTAGGCTCTGGGCACTACCAACTGTTGTATTCTCTCACCCTCTAGCCTTCCCTCAGGGGTCCACTCTCTATAGCGTAACCCTTTGTCCCAGTACACAGATTCACCTTTCCCTTGAGAATCAGGTGCCTCACTAGCTACCTCCCTCTGGCCTTGACTGTTGGGTCTGAGATCTAAGCCTAGCTCAACTCTCTCTTTGTTACCCTTCCCAGTTCCCCTACTATAGGAAGTCTGGTATTCTCTGACAGAGGTGCCTCACTGTCAGCCTGGGTACTACTACACACCTCTGCCCTTGCAGTCAATCTGTCCAAGGGAACCTTAGTACCCACAAGCAGCTGTAGCTCTCCTTCAGTCTCACTGCTACAGGGTAGCACCCTCTCTGAAGTAACCACCACATCAATCCTGCCTTCAAGTCTGCGATCTGTTTGGGTCTTCCCCAGGCTACTAGATCCACATGCTTGTCTCCAAGCCTGACTGTGTGTCACTGCATGCACACAAGGTACTGCATTATCAAAATCATTCCCTATCAGGACATCTGCAGGGATATCGTCAAACACACCTACTTGCTGGCTTCCTTTTCACCCTCCCTGTCAAGGTGAACCCTAGCCACAGGTATTTGGAATGGGGTCCCTCCTAAAGCGATGACTGAAGTAGACTGCCCAAGCAAGTAGTGCTTCTCTTTAAGCATTGCAGGCTTCACAATGGTTAGGTCAGAGACTGTCTCTCTCTTATCAGTGGCCTCTTTCCCGTTTACTAAGATAGGATATAACCTCTTGTGGTAGTTTGGTACCCTTGCTGTCTTTGGAAAACTTACTGATGGCATTCTGTCATTCCCACTTACTTGTTCCCCCACCTTTTGTTCCCCACCTTGCCTCCATGGACATCTATATGCTACATATCCCCACTAGTTGCTTTTGAAACATTTAACCCTTGGTCCTGGATGTCTACCTGGACTAGTGGTTTCCCCTGCTACTAGCGTGATCTGTTGGGTCAGTTTATGCTGCCCACCATGGGTTCACTTAGACCCATGAGCAGCACTGGGTATCCCTTTCCTGTGCAGTGATGCTCTGCTTGCTAGGTATAGGTCTCCCATTTTCCCCAACTCATTTGCTGTGTTACATTCTCTGTCCACTGAACAGACTCTCATGTCCTCAGGCAAACTGCTCAGGGCTTGTTCCTTCACCAAAAGGTCTGCCAGTCCTTCAAAAGTGGTGACCTGACATCCACTTACCCACCTATGAAACTATGTGCTTAGTTCAGCAATATATATTCACACACATTTTCATCTGCCTTGCATCCATGCTCATGAAACCTTTTCCTATAAGCTTCAAGTGTTAACTTAAAACACTCTAAAAGACATTTTTTTAACAGTATTGGACTTTAAGCAATCAGTATCAGACAATTTAGAAATAGCAGTTACAGCTCTACCATGGAGTAATGGGATCAGGAACCGTACTCAGAGCCCATGATCAACATTATGCTGTTTAAATACCCTTTCAAACATATGATTAAAACTGTCAAAAGTATCCCCCTCTGTAAATTGTGAAAGAAATGTACTGACCTTTGTGGCTTCTGGGGTTTTGTCACTTCCTTCCCCATTACCTCCATGACCCTGATTATGAATCAGCATCTCCTTCTCATATTGCCTCTCCCTCTCATTCTCCTCAGGTTATGGATATTGCAGCTTCTCTGCTGATTCTAGTTATAACCATTTGGCCTCCAGTTCAAATCTCTTAACTCCTACAGATTTTTTAAGTTCTCTGTGGAAAGGTTGAACTGCCAATTTCTAAGAGATGTACATCTCCAAGGCCAGTCTGATTTTCCTCCTGGTCTGTGATGTAGCTATGCCCAAGGCTGCAATCATTTCTGCTTTAGTCAGGTTGGCATGCACCACTCCTTTAGCCTGGCACATCTCAGCCATCTTGCTCCTTGTCAGCTTGCGATACTCCTCTGCTGACATCCTTACCTTCTCTCCCTCACTAACTAAGCTAACAAAAAAATGTGATATGAAACTGAATATTCACTGTGTGGCTGACTGAGAGTACAACCCCCTTAAGTGACCACTATTTATAGGCTACAGGAATTCAGTATCCACACCACTGAATCATAATATGTAGATATCCCACCACAGCAAGCCAATTAATATGTAATGTGGATATCCCAACACTGACAACAATTAATATGTGACACCTCAACACTGGCCCAGTAATCAAGGAGCCTCAATCCTCATCACTAGCAACAGTGGGGAATGTACACACTGTGAGGATGACAAGTACATACACAGTAAAGTGCAATTTTCCGTAATAGCACATAGAGACCACAGTCAGTCTAGAGCTGGTTTCTCCCTCTTTCTCCCAATCCCCAATAAGACTCCCACTGGCACAGCTATAGAGCTGAGTCCTTAGCTAGGGTACCAAGCTAAGTCCTCCAACACTTTCTCTGTCCAAAAAGTTCTTCATGTCCTTGCCCAAGTAACTAACACACACACTCTTGGAGGTTTGTTTTACACACACACACACACACACACACACACACACACACACACACACACACACACACACACACACACACACACACACACACACCTGGGAAAGGCTGGCACAGGTTTACTAGCTATGCCCCCTTCTGCTCAGACTATAAGGTGGATATCACTGCCACCA
>NC_056733.1:1752777570-1752807570 GCF_019279795.1 Protopterus annectens
AAGTGGCTAATTTGGTAAAGCTGATTCCTGAGAAAATTTGTCACTCAAGCAAATAGGAAAGCCAGATCTTTGACATAAGACTTTTATTTAAGTGTGGGAGTGTATACTCTGCCAAGGTTCCCCTTCAGACAATTGACTTTTTGGAAAGTCCAACTTCATATGGTCGAGACGATATGATTGACATACCAAAAGTCAAAGTGTTTCTGTTGAGATCATGTTACAGTAGGGATCAAGGAATTTACCACTTCCCCACTGCAGTGTAATTTTGGAACTGGTATATATAATTTGCATTGGGTGAGGGTGAAGGGATCCAGGGGGCTTGCAACACATTTATTTTAGTTGTTTTTTGTTTTCCAACATTACAAAACATAAATTGTGTGGTCTCAGCCATATGCAGTTTGATGTTTTGTAATGTTAGTGTTATGAGATAGACCCCTCTGTGTGTGTCTTTCGGCTTTTCCCGGTTAGGGGTCGCCACAGCGGAACTCCGGTCCGCTAATGATTGGCAGTAGAGTTTTATATGCTGGCTTGCCGGGCCTAACGCACAACCTTCAACGAAGGAACGCCCATTCACGCATGTCGTCATACAGTAGACGCTTTAACTGAGAATCGAACGGGCAACGTCTAACTGTGAGGCGACAACGCTACCGCAGCACCACCACCGCAGTCATGAGATAGACCCCTCTATCAAAGTTATGCAGAGGCTGATATTAAATTACTCTTTAAAAGAAATTTCATAGAAAGCTGATTTGTGATACAAGGGCAAGGGCAATTCAAACATGTACTTAATAAAACCAAAGAAGAGTTTACCTTTGATAGATGAGATAGACCCCTCTATCAAAGGTAAACTCTTCTTTGGTTTTATTAAGTACATGTTTGAATTGCCCTTGCCCTTGTATCACAAATCAGCTTTCTATGAAATTTCTTTTAAAGAGTAATTTAATATCAGCCTCTGCATAACAAATACAATTTCTCTAAAATGTCTTTGAAAGTGTAATATAAACTTGAGGAAATTAGTTATTTAAATATTTTTTGCTGATTTCTTAAATACTTTAATTTGGCACCTTGTGTCAGTTTGATATAAAAGAGAATTATAAATATCTAATCATTCTTTGTTATTAATACCTAAGATTAATTATAATCATGGGGATTCAGAAAGCACTTCACTGCCAGCAGTAAGGGCTGCAGCCAAATGGGGCTATTTCTGCTATCATGGAAATGTTATTCACAGACATGTTAACCACAATGAAGAGAGACATCTTTATCAGTTAATTTATATGTCTTTTTCTTACCCATAACTACTGTGGGTACAAATCAGCACTTTCCTGAGATAGTTACCGCTGGTGGCCCATGCATCGTGTTGGCACAGGCATCTTTCACACACACACACGCACACACACACACACACACACACACACACACACACACACACACACACACACACACACACACATAGCCTGCCCACTAAACTCCACAGCATTTACCTCTAACATAATCTCATCCACTGGAATCCATTGGGCAAATATGAAATTTTTATCCATGTCCATTAACACAGCCAGCTGAGGTAAATTGTGCAGTGGAGCATTTTCTGCATTGCTTGGTTATGTAAGCATCTTACTGAAGGTATTTCTTTGGGAGTGGAGTGCATATGAGTAATGTGCTATCATAATAATACTCTGTTAAACAATGTTTTTTCCTGGGCACTAATAATTGAACAGAAGTTCAGGAAATAAAAACACTCTAAGTTACTGTTGCATCTTTAACAGGAATCCAATATGACACTCAGAATAAATGCTGTCTTTATTTATTAATTGTGAATTGGCATTTTTGTAGCCAGTCTAGGCTCATAGATGGAACTTGGATATGATTTATAATTTGTAATTATACAATTAATGTATCTTTGTATTCAAAAGCTGAGTGCTGATTAGACAGCCAAATAAGCGACCCATTGCAAATTGGGCATTTACCAATGCAAAAAGCTCAGGCCATTCAAGAGTTGTAGAGTAGCTAGACTTTCCACTGATAGGTGATTTATAAGCTTTTCTAATAAGGGACAGGAAAATAAAAAATAAAAAAGAACATTCTAGAAAGCTTTGAATAATTGAGATGTATGCTTGCAGCAGTCCAGTGACGATACCTGTCAAGTGGCCATATATTTGCATAGCATCGTAGAGTTTCTTCATATTTCAAGACTGCCCACTGTGAAAATTTTAAAACATTGAAAATCTCTCCGTTAAGAATGCCACACAATAAGAGTGTTATTCTTTCCATTTGTTTTGTAAAATAGCGAGGATATAACCATCAACATGGAAACAATAGAGTGAGAGAGAGACAGAGAGCTACAAAGATACCACTCTCTCCATTCTGCTTGCTTAACTATGCTGATTTGTGGTGTAAGTGTGTGAACGTGCTTACCATGTGCATGTGAAGTGCTACGAGCAGAATGCTAATGTCTGTTAGACATTCACACTAAGAATCCTTAACTGGGTGTGGATATCACAGGATATACCCATGGACGGCTTCGTCTGATGACTCACACTTCATCCTCATGATCAAACCATACCAACTGCCAGTAAATCATTGTTACCCAGTCATGGATTATTGCTAAAGTACATTATTTCACACCAGATTGCTCTGCATTGATTAATCTGTTTGTTTATTACTATTACTAATTATCATTGTTATTATTATTATTATTATTATTATTATTATTTTGCACATTTGTTAACCAAATGAATGAGCTTATCAAATAATTCTACTCAGACATGACACATGCCATTGGCATATGGTGAATAAAATAGAAATAACTTTGTATACATAGATTCAGATTAAGAACAATATATGCAAGCCATACAAGATAATTTCATTTGAGGTAAATTACATTTGAAATATGCTCAAAGAATGGCAGTTACAGATGAACTTTCCAAGATAAAAATAATAATAAGCATGTATAGTTGAGAGCATAAACAAACACACACATACGCACACACACACACACACACACACACACACACACACACACACACACACACACACACACACACACACAAAAATAAACATGATAAACTCTACTTCAGTAGATTGTTAGTTTGCTAATCACTAAAAATATGGCCCTATGTTGTACAGAATATTACTTTATATTAAATAGAACAAAAAGGGTAAGCAAGTATGGAAATTGTTTTTTTTTAGGAAAACAGAAAAAACATAATCTGTTTTAATAAAACACAAAACGATGAGACCAGGGAGTAAATGCTCCTTACTAAAAAACTAGCAGCAATGTCTATAAAAGAAAAGATAATAGCAAAGGAGCAAACCAAGGCTGAAGACTCTCAAAAACATATAAAGTTTGTGCGTTCAAGCATCCAACACAGGAACAGTCCAACCAACGATAAAAATATATAAATATATATCCAATTTTATTTGTAAAAAGGGAAGCGCTTTCACCCCTTCGGGCTTCCTCAGACCAATAAAACTTAATTATGCTTTATATAGTGCATTGATTGGTTGACAAGTTAATCAGACACAAGGTAGATCCATTTACGTCATTGCCTTAAAACCATGTTCCCAGCAGTAAAATCAGTTGAGCACTATAAAAACACTGATCTGTCCTGACTGCAGTCATATTTGCAAATGATGCAAAATTTATCAACAATTTTTAAAGAACAGGCAAATAGACCATAAAACACAATAAAAAGCATAAATAGGCTCCGCATAACTTCCTACTAAAACGGAACCCTATCCATAGGCAAAACTGCATACGTAAAAAATGTAATGTATCTAAAACACAGAAATAATACATAAAAAAATACATATATATAAATACATATAAGCATATGGGATCCATATAGACAGGAACCTAGGTCCAAGATGTATATACAGAGGATCACAGAATAAAAAACTAAAACACTACTAGGAAAACTATTTTGCTGTAAGCCTACGAGCTTTCAGCATGGGTTTCAGTGGCACCTTCTCATTCAGGCCAGGTGTCTTATTGGCAGTAAGTCTGATGATCCACCTAAGCTCACATCTTTCAGTAAAATTTCTAAGATCCCCTCCTTGGATACTCGGACTTATGGTCTGAATGACCATAAACTTAAACCTATGTTGATGAACATATTCTTGCACAAGTTTGGAAAGTGCATTGGTGTCTGAGACAATACGAATCTGGTGCATGTGCTCTCTTATCCTGTCTCTAAACTTCCTGTCGGTCTTCCCAACATAGTAAGCAGCACACATTGTACAGTGTGCTAGATAGATCACATGTTCTTTCAAGCAGTCAGCATTAACACAAAATTTAAACTCTCGTCTAGTAACGGGGTGTACAAACATAGCATTGTCATCGATGTAATCACAAAAATTACATCTTCCACAGCGACTGGTATGACCCTGTAGACCAGTAATGCCAGCATCACTTTTAACTCTCAGGTAGCCTAAAAGTTTCATTAAACTATTCTTGTTCTTGTATAGGAAAGTAGGATGTTCACCTACCAAGTCCTTAATGTTCAGATCTACTGTCAGCACACCCCAATTCTTAACAATGATCTCCTTGATCTCATTTGTGTCTTGTGTATAGAACATCAGTACTCTTATATCTGAGCGAGATGGTTTAACACATGGTTCATACCCAACCCACCTGATGAAAAGTAAGGACAGGCATTACTACTACTTATAGGCTCAACTCCTTCAAATCCCTCACACACTTCACCCACCTTATATGATCTAGCCAATAACCTATCTTGCAGACTCACCAGCTCATTCTGAAAGCCCCCATTGGTGGGACTGAGCCTGGAAGCTCTAATAACTTGGCCATTTATCACATTCTTAAACACATATCTAGGATGCATGCTTGTTATATGCAAAAGTGTGTTCTTGTGGCATGATTTCTTATAAACACAAGTGTTCAGGATCTCATTCTCTAATTTTTCCACAAAGACATCCAGATACATATACAAGTATCGGAGGTTACCACAGTGAACTTCAAATAACTAGTGAATCCATTTATCTCATCAAGAAATTCAGATAATTGTAAGTCATCCCCTGTCCATAGCAAAAAAGGTTGTCCACAAACCATTTGTAAAAACAAACATAGTTCTGAAAGCTATTCAACAAGAATATCTTTTCTCTCTCCCAGGTGGCCATAACCAAGTTGGCGTAGCTATTGGCACAGAACATGCCCATAGCTATGCCATCTCACTGAATATAGACCTGTTCATTAAACATAAAATATTATTTTCAAGGATAACCTCTAAGAATGAACATAGAAGATTTATAAACATGTTACTGTGTCCAGTGAACCTCACCAACGAACGATGTATGCAATCAATACCATCCTCATTGGGAATCACAGTAAACAAGGTTTGCACATCCAGAGTTACAAATATATACTGAGTGTCACCAGGTAACAACCTCGTCTCTTCATATAACTCAATAAGAAACTGTTTTGTGTCTCTTAATACATGTGGGATCTTGTCTACCACCGGTCTCAGAAATTTCTCTAAATACAGGGACATGGGTTCAGTGACCTAACCTCTCCCTGCCGCTATAGGTCCCATTTGGTGGATGGTGGGGGTCCTTGTGGACCTTTGGAAGTCCTTGTATAACTGGTATGAGTGGATGATCTACTTTCAGAAATTTATATAACTCGAGTGTAATAGCACTACATCTCAGAAGATCATCTAACATCTCATATAACTTCAATACAAGGACTTCTACTTCCCTCATGGAGAGGACACCATTGAACTTCTCCTCACTTAAGATAGACACCATACTGTCATCATAATCTATCCTATCCATTACCACTATAGAACCGCATTTGTCAGCCGGTCTAATCCTAATGGTATCATCATCCCTAAGTTGATTCAAAGCTGTCCTATGTCGAGCAGACAAATCCCCCCTTCTCTTCATGAGTCTCTTGAGACTTGAGTGCAACTCAGGTTAGAGTTTAACAATGGTGCCCCTTTGGAGGGACATAGATTTTGTAGACCTAGTGTATATAATCTGAATCTTCATCCCCTATTGGATGCTTTTATTAAATTAGTTGAAGATGATTTATATAGAATGGAATCTAGCAAGACACAAATGAGATCAAAGAGATCATTGTTAAGAACTGGGGTGTGCTGACAGTTGATCCGAACATTAAGGACCTGGTAGGTGAACATCCTACTTTCCTATAGATGAACAAGAATAGTTTAACAAAACTTTTATGCTACCAGAGAGTTAAAAGTGATGTTGGTGTTAGTGGTCCACAGGGTCATACCAGTCGCTGTGGAAGATGTAATTTTTGTGATTACATCGATGACAATGCCATGTTTGTACACCCTGTTACTAGACGAGAGTTTAGAGACAGGATAAGCGAGCACATGTACCAGATTCGTATTGTCTCAGACACCAATGCACTTTCCAAACATGTGCAAGAATATGGTCAACAACATAGGTTTAAGTTTATGGTCATTCAGACCGTAAGTCTGAGTGTCTGAGGAGGGGATCTTAGAAATTTTACTGAAAGATTTGAGATTAGGTGGATCATCAGACTTAGGGCCAATAAGACACCTGGCCTGAATGATAAGGTGCCCCTGAAACCCGTGCTGAAAGCTCGTAGGCTCATAGCTAAATAGTTTCCCTAGTAGTGTTTTAGTTTTTTATTCTGTGACCCTCTGTATATACATCTTGGACCTAGGTTCCTGTCTATATGGATCCCGTATGCTTATATTTATATATATATATATGTATTTTTTATGTATTTTTTCTGTGTTTTAGATACATTACATTTTTTACATATGCAGTTTTGCCTATGGATAGGGTTCCCTTTTAGAAGGAAGTTATGTGGAGTCTATTTATGCTTTTTATTGTGTTTTATGGTCTATTTACCTGTTCTAAAAAAATTGTTGATCAATTTTGCGTCATTTGCAAATATGACCGCAGTCAGGACAGGTCAGTGTTTTTATAGTGCTCAACTGATTTTCTTGCTGGGAACATGGTTTTAAGGTAGTGACGTAAATGGATCTACCTTGTGTCTGATTAACTTGTCAACCAATCAATGCACTATATAAAGCCTAATTTTTCTTTAAGTTTTAATGGTCTGAGGAAGCGCGAAGGGGTGAAAGCGCTTACCTGTTTACGAATAAAATTGGACATATATTTTTATCGTTGGTTGGACCGTTCCTATGTTGGATGCTTGTATGCACAAACTTTATATGTTTTTGAGAGTCTTCAGCCTTGGTTTGCTTTTTTGCTATTATCTTTTCATTTATAATCTGCTTTAATGTTTAATGTTTTGGCATTGTTGTGTCCTTCACATTATTGCCATGGTTAACTCTCGGCTAGAACAAGTTTTGTTTATTGTAATAGTTGCTCAAAGTCTCTTTTGTAAGAAATTTTATTTTCATTGTGAGGTTAATGTCCAATACATAACTTGGGATCATTATAATATCTCATGCTGAAATTAAAAGAATATGATTTTGAAAGATATTTGAGCCAAGTTTATTTTCAAATCTTCTAAATTTTTTTGAAAGATCTGAATAAGAATGTCTGTGATTTAGAGAAGTTTAGTTACACTGTTTTTGTGACTTTATTTATTTATTTTTGGTAACTGGTAAGTGAGCTCGTCTGAACACCCAAATCAGTTAGCGAGACTAGATGTGGGACATTGTTTGTGAAAACTGACTTGTGATTATGCAGAAGGTGTTTTGGTCCGGAAGCTGTTGAGGCATGAACAGCAGTCCTTAAATGGATAGAACCGTGGTCCCCTTGGTTTGAAACATCATTTCTAGTACATCTTAAATGTTACACACACTGCTTATTATTACAGAACATTTAATGAATTCCAAGTGTATGTGGAGAAAAAACTATACTGTTTTAAATAAAACTACATGTAATTTCTATCCAGCACCATGACACAGAGGGATAAAGCCAGGCATCTGATTCCCTGGTAGGACAGAATGGGCAAGCCTGGAGGTGAGACATTTGTCTAGGACTTCCATGCTGGGGGGCAAGGCCAAAGAGGGAAGTAGCCCTGGGGTATAACCGACAAATATGGGGGAGAAGGAGATCACAAGGAGTAGGTCATTAAAGAAGAAATCCCCCGCTGAAGGCATGACTCCTCAGTCCCAAACTTAGAACAGAGACAGTCTAAGGGTAGTAGGAGAAGTTGGTAGACCTGGTAATAGACAGAAGCACTGCAGTAGCTGTAACGAATGAAGCAGAAGGGTAAAATGTATCATTTCTATATAAAAAGGACCAACACAGCAGATGTAAAAATGTAGCATTAAGTCATAAACTTATAAATTATTGTTAATATGCACTTAATTATATTTCTGGCTTTTTGCTTTAGAATGTGATCTGTAATTCTTTACTTCTAAAGTACTGTTTTCATTTACTTCAATTGTTTGTACTACACCAGATGAGATTTTATTAATGGGCCCCATTCAGGCAAATGAATTAAAGATAGCCATGTACCATTTTTATTGATATATCACTTTGTAACCAGTATTTTGAAATTTTATATCATTGTTCAATATCAGACAGAACTCCTGACTCAGTAAAATCTAAAATGGCTTGATTTGTGCAACTGTCCACAGCTACATAAATGCAGACAAACTTCTGAATCCTGCCCTTTATATTCAGCTTCACGTATGTTTGACATTTCTTAGCACACAGAAATTAAAGCTATATACATTTTTCATGTAGGTCAAAACTTAGATCAGCAAAATTCAAAAAATGCCTTAAACGATTGAATATAGCAATGCAGATGATTAAAGGTTCTGTTTAAGAGAAAATATTACATAATTTCTTACGCAAGCAAAGTTTATTGCAAAATCCTTGATAAGGAGTATCGTTTATGGATTACTTTTATGGCAGGTAGATTCAAACAAATGCTGCAGCTTAAGAAGCAGTAAATAGGCTATCTGTGGATTCAACAGGTGCAGATATTCTTCATTAAAGTAAATGCATAACAGGTGTAAACATTAACATCAGTGTATAACGTGAATCGTAATGAAATCTAGACAATGTATGACTAAAGCAAGCTGATTTCTGCACCTTCTCCCTAATGATGAATATATAGAAAGAAATGTGTGTTGTTAAATCTCTAGTAGTGCGATATTTAAAGAAAAGGCGTAAACTGTCTTTCTTTGGTAGGACTATATTCATGTATAACAATACAGTAGCGTTCTCTCTCATCCCCTCTTGATGGGGCTGCTTTACTAATTTTTTCTCAGTTTTTCTTTGTCAGCTTATAATCGAGAACGGTCTACTTGAAATGTCAGTGCTGTACTTACTATAACTGATCTACCATGAATGAGCTTACTGCACCTAGAACAACATCATGAGGTAGAGAGTAAAATGTAAACTTGCAGGACCCGTCAGCGTTTTGGCGCCTTGCCTTCACACAGCTGATTCATTAATATATGATCCTTGAGGTCAGACCATTATAGAGAAATGTAAATAAATCTATTTCTCATGTCTCTACCTTAAATGGGTCTGGAGCCGCTGTGCAGGCACCGGCTTCTAAGGGTATATTCAGGCCTTCCGATGTTCATATTAAACCGACTACTTCGTTTCAAACCAAAAATACCGAATTTCTCAGGCCCAGAGTTCACACTATGCCTAGGAAAGCGACAACCAAAGCACATTCTCACGGCCCCATGCCACAGAAACAAATGCTTATAATGGTTGAAGACTTTATTACCTTAATTAGGGAAAGCCAGCCTTCCCCCCTCTAAAAGACCAAGAACTGATTTTCCTTCTGATTCTTCAGATCATGTGTCCGATGACTCTAACCCTTCTGATTACCAGGACATACATTTATCTAGCTATGAGGATTCTGATGCAGAGGATTCCATTCCCTCTGCTTCCCCACCAGAGGATTTTTCTCTCGGTGAAACCCTGCATACCCTCAGAGAGAATTTCCTCTGGGAGTGCCAGGACTACCCACAGTCCAAAAAGAGACTCAGGGAATTTTTAAACTTGCCTCAGCACAGGCCTCTAGCTATCCCTCCTGTTCTGGAAATTGTAGATGATGTCTTCATGGAATCCAGTCTTATCCCTGATACTTTGCCACCAGCTCCCAGGAAACCTGACAGGTACTACAGAGTACCTGACTCTCACAAATTCCTATTTAAGAATCCTACTGCGGATCCAGAAACCATTTCCCAGGGACCTAAAGGTATTAAGGCTACTACAGCCAAAAACCCTACCCCTTTGGACAGGGATTCTAGGGCTTTGGACAGATGGAGTAAGAAGTTATACACCTCTGCTACTCTTGCCATCAGGGCTTTAAATTGCCAGTTTCACATGTTAAAGTATCACCAACATATTATGCAACTAATTAAACAAAAATTATGTTGATTCCTGATTGTGCAGAACATAAATATTTACAAGAGTTAATGCATTCTGCTAACCAGGTTGGAAAACATACTTTGCAATGTGGTTTTGATGCCTTAGAAGCATCTTGCAGGGCTTCTGTCACTGGATCTGTTTTTTGAAGGCATGCTTGGCTTAAGAAACAAATCTTGCCAGACCATGTCAAAGCAAAATTACTAGATGTGCCATTAAAACAAGAATGTCTGTTTGGCACTAAAGTAGAAGAAGTCCTCAAAAAGATGGAGGAGAAAGCTAAATCTAAGCAAACTGTTAAAGATTTCCTACAGTTACAGCCACATAGATTCAGTAGGAATTGGCCTTCTAAAAACTGACCTTCTCAGTCCAAACCTAGGGGCAGCAGACCACCAAGACTACAGTCTCAAGGTATGCACAGATCTAAACAATGGCATGCTCCCACCTCAGAATCAGGGAGTAATAAGCCACCATCCTATGGAAAAGTTCACAATGACTTGTCCTTCACCATTCCAAGCCTTGCCCAAGTACTTGCATCCTTAGGAGGAAAACGAGACCTGCACGCAAAAAAACAGGGAGTACATTACCCGGACAGATGGGTCTTGAACATTGTATCCCAGGGATACAGATTCTACTTCCACTCACTGCTAACCCCAAGTGGATGGCCAGACCTCCCCCTAAACCAGTGGGCAGAGGCCCAAAAGCAAGTACTTTATCTTCTCAGTATCAATGCAATTCAACCTGTCCCAGCAGAGCAAAGGGGGACAAGGTTTTTACTCCAGATGGTTTCTGGTACCCAGAAAAGAAAACTCTTGGCACCCTATCCTGGATCTGTCTATTCTCAACACCTTCCTGGTGGTTCCAAGATTCAAAATGCTTACGCTCCAACAGCTGCTTCCTATGCAAGCCAAGGACTCCTAGCTAGCCACCCTAGAATTCAAAGAAGCTTATCTGCACAAATCTTGCAGGAAATATCTATGTTTCAGAGCAGGCTCTATGCACTACCAGTTCTCTGCACTTCCCTTTGGCTTATCTACTGCACTCAGAGTATTCATAAAATGCCTAGCTCCAGCCATTGCATATTGCAGATAGAGAAAAATTAAAATTTACCCATACTTGGATGATTGCCTGATTCAGGTGGAGAGTCAGGAATTGCTACTTCAGCACCTAACATTTGTAAAGAGACTTCTAACTTCACTGGGGTATACCATCAATGAAACAAAATCACATCTGGTACCCAGCCAAAAGATTGTATTCCTGGGAGCAAGCTTGAACACAACTTCCCAAATGGCACGCCTCACTCCAGAAAAACAGATTTATTTGACAAACTACTTCAATCTATTGGCCACCCAAACCCAGCTATCTGCAAGAAAAATACTGCAAGCCCTAGGGTTCATGGCCTCTTGCATTCTACTAATTCCATATTCAAGACTGCATATGAGGAAACTTCAATGGTACATAAAAAGTCTCTGGTGTCAACATTCTCAGGACCTGGAAACAATGATTCCTATTATTCCTTGCCTAAGGACAGAGTACTTTTGGTGGGCAGAGGCCTGCTACCATAACAAGGGGCCCCCTTTCACTCAAACCCCCCACCACCAAAACCCTAGCAACAGATGCATCAGTCTATGCATGGGGGGCTCACATGGCAGGAAAATGCATTCAAGGCAAATGGAGCCCAAAACAAATGCACCTGCATATCAATCAGAAAGAAATGTTAGCCGTACAGAATGCACTGACAGCCTTCAAATACCTTATTCTTCCAGGGCAACTATTGATAAAGACAGACAACACCACAGTTATGTGGTACATAAACAAGCAGGGGGGAACCTATTCCTACCCACTCTGCATGTTAGCCATGGCTCTGTGGAACAGAGCTTTGAGCAATCAAATGCATCTGCAAGCTCAATTCCTGCCAGGCAAACTAAATTCACTGGCAGACAACTTAGGCAGACAACTTAAGCAGAAATCTAATGGACCCACATGAGTGGAAACTGGAACCCGAATCATTCAAGCTTCTGATACACAGGTGGGGGGCACCAGAGGTGGACCTCTTTACTTCCCCACAAAACTATCAATTGAGCAAATATTGCACCAGAACTCCCCACAGCCAAGCAGGGAAAGTGGATGCCCTGTCCTTTACATGGGAAAACCTCTCAATCTATGCCTTTCCCCCCCTCTGCCCCTCCTCTCGAAGGTTCTACTAAAGATCAAACAGGACAAGCCAAGGACAATTCTGATTGCATCAGACTGGCCATGCCAGCACTGGTACCCACTTTTGCACAGTCTGACAGTAGTGCCACCATGGCACCTGCCTCAGATTCCTTCCTTGCTGTCCCAGCAGGAGGGCCAGATTTTGCATCCTCAGCTGCAAACCCTGAACCTAGCAGCCGGCTCATCCCCTGAACACTTCACCAGCTACCCTCAGTAAACAGGTACTGGATGTCATCCTTGAGGCAAGGAAGCCTAGTACTAGGAAATCCTATTCAGAAAAGTAGAAAAGATACTACTCTTGGAGCCAGTCTCAGGGAATGGACACAACCGTGCCCAACTTATCTCAAATCTAAATTACCTAACAGAACTGCTCCACAAAGGTCTATCCTTCTTTTCAATTAAGATTCATGCCTCTGCCATCTCAGCTCATTACAATACTGAGCCACTCCTCTTCTCTCACCCTCTGGTTAAACAGTTCCTGAGAGGAGTCAAAAATTTAAGACCCCCAAGGAGAGCTCCCACTCCAGCCTGGGACCTTAACGTTGTACAGGAGAAGCTCACGCTTCCTCCCTTTGAACCTGCTGCTACAGCAGAGTTAAAATTCCTCTCTTGGAAAACAGCCTTACTTCTAGCCATCACTTCAGCAAGAAGAGTGTCTGAATTGCAGCCCCTTATGGCCGTGGAACCTTTCATTATCTTCCATGTGGACAGGGTTTCCCTCAGGACTAACCCATCATTTCTGCCCAAGGTGGTATCTAGTGTGGCTTTAAACCAATCCATTCATTTGCCAACCTTTTTCCCTAATCCTCAGAATAAAGGGGAAAGGATCCTGCCCTCCCTGGATGTGCACAGGCAGCTTAGGTTCTACCTGGACAGGACTAAACTTTTCAGAAAATGTGACCAGCTGCTAGTCAGCTTTGAAACAGGGGCAGAGGGCAAGGCCATTTCAAAGCAAACCATTTCTAAATGGATAGCACACTGCATCCATTTCTTCTACAAACACTATGGAAAACCTACCCCACAGGGGATCAGAACTCATTCCACTAGAGCTACCTCAACCTCTACAGCATTTCTCAAGAGAGTCCCTACCAGGGACATCCTGGAAGCTGCAACCTGGAGTTTTGTACACACCTTCACCAAGCATTACCACTTGCCTATCTTTTCTAAATCCAGAGCTGCTGGATTTGCCACAGCAGTCTTACAAGGCCTGCTAGCCAGCCCTAATGCTTCTTGACTGCCTCCACCCTTCCTCAGCTTTGGGAATCAACCCAAGTATGATGACTGCAACAGTAAAACACGAAGAACATAGTAAAGTTGTGTACACTTACCATAAATGTAGATGTTTGAGTGTATTCACTGTTGCAGTCCTGGTTATCCTTCCTCCAGCCCCCTGACTTCTCTATACTTCCTAGCTATCCTTTTTTTTGGCCATATCTTATAACAATGGTATTTACTTTTTACTGGGGGTGTTCCACACCATGTAATCGCTTCCTATTTTGGGGGCTCCTGACATCTGGGGCAAGAAAAACTGATGTAATGGCATAGGCTGCATGATTTATACCCCTGACGACCTGACATCATGGAAGAAGTGACAGCATCTGACACAGAAATCCCAAGACTCTGGTATTCGAGCCAACTGAGGGCTACCTGCAGGCAGATAACCCAAGTGTGATGACTGCAACAGTGAATACACTTGAACATCTACATTTATGGTAAGTGTACACGACTGTACTTTTCTTTGTGCCCCTTACTGAGTCACTTTCCAGAAGTTGGTACAGTGCCTCCAATGCCCTAGTCTTTGCTATTGCAACTTCTTTCTTAGCTTCTTTGTTAGGCAACCAGTAGTCCTTCCTAGCCTGGTCAGTCTTTTCTGTCTCCCACTTCTTCCTGCACTTCTTTTTTCTTTTGATGACTTCCTGGACTTCTGCATTCCACCACCAGTTTCCCTTATGTACCTTATTTCCATACCTGGCTATGTCGCATATCTTTCTGTAGTCCTAACACATGCTGTTTTTAGGCACTGCCATTCTTCTTCAGCTCCACCTATTTCCTGCCCTTCTTGGGGTGCTAGAGCCCTGAGTAATTCCTTGAACTGTTGTTCTTTCTCTACAGTCAACTTCCAGGTCTTCAGCCTGGTCTCTGTTGACCTTAGAGCCTTCTCTGACCACTGCTTACAGCTTATTCTGGAAACTAATGGTTTATGCTGCAGGCTGACTGTTTTACTGGGGATGACTTTGCAATCATGGATTCTGCCCCAGTGCCTCTTCCTTACTAGGAGGAAATTACCTGAGTTGCATGTTGACTACTCTTTTATATGATCTTGTGACTGTCTCTCTTTCTGAACCATGTGTTGGCTACTATCAAGCCATTTGTCAGACAGAAGTCTAGAATGGCTTCTCCTTCTTTATTCCTGTTGCCCCACCCATGTGGACCCAGGCAGTCCTCATATCCTGTTCTGTCCGTCCCGATATGTGCATTCAAGTCACCCATTATCAACACCAATCCATGTTGTCCTGCTTTATCTAGTAGGTCCTGCAACTGCTGTCTGAATGCATTCTTTTCCTCACTATCACAACCCTGCTGTGGGGCATAGGCTGAGAGTACTGCCCTGTCATTACACTGGAGTCTAACTGCCAAGAGTCTGTCATTAATTCTGATGATTTCCCTAACTGCCTTCTGAAGCCTCTCTCTCACCACAATTCCTACACCAGTTCTAGCCTGCCCTCCCCCTGACTAGTAGACTCTGGATCCCAAGCAAAGTGGCTTTGCTGCACTGCCCTTCCATCTCGTCTCCTGGATGCATAGAATGTCCAGCCTCCTTCATATCGGTAATAGTTCAATAACCAGGCCAGTTCTTCTCCTAAACTTTAACACAAAAAGAAAACTGCATTTGCCAACCAACTAATGCCACTGGACATTTAGTCCCATACCAGTTGTAACAGAGTAGCAAGTCCTGGTTAAGTGGCTTGTTTGGAGTCACTATTTGGGAATGTGAGAGTGTGAGAACCAAACCCGCAACACCTGTAGGTTCTAGGTGTAACAGCATATATTCCTAAACATCTGTACCAAACTGATGCTTCTGACTGAATCATGTAGCTATATCAGATTGTAATGGAGCTTTATGTCAATTAAAGATTAACATCCTAGATGAGGGTCAAAGACAAGGATGATAACACACCAGCTAAGTTCTACAGTAGATCTCCTCTGGGCTAAATAATGCAGGCATTTGAGTTTTAGACTTCATATTCATAAGAAAAATGCATACTAACACAAACCCTGTTATTCTAGTTGATTTATATCCTAAAAATATTATTTTGCATGCTTTTTCTGATTAACCAGCCATTCGTTTATCCAGCCTAAGGTCCAGTCCAAGTGACAGCGGATAAGAGGGAGTCTACTGTATTTCAAATTCAATTGTAACTGCATTTTAGAAAATAATTTTTCTGATTTCTGTCATGGTATCTCATTCAGCAACTCATATAAACTGGATGAGTGCAAAAACAACAATGCGCAAATTCACTATTAATGGAAGAGTGGCCAGCTCTTGAGGAGAGATATTAAAGAAAGATCTAAAAAAAGGCAGTATACTAACATCATTTACAGAAATTTGTGTACGCATGAAAGGGAAACCACAAAATCTGCTTTGACAAAATCTCCAGAAGCAAGATTCATACTGCAGCATGTTGATATAATGTTAACAATGCTGTATGGAAGAGACAGACACATGAAACTCTTATTACATTAAAGCCAACTACTAATAACATCATGTTCCCATTAGAGCGGCCATTTACATAAGAAGAAGGTGATTTGCAAACATGTCTGGACTAAGAGTGAAACATTTCAGTAGAAGAAGACATAAAATCTAGAAAACAGCTCAGAACTGGAAATCACTCATACGATAATATAATATAATATAATATAATCCATTGCATACTGTCTCTGTCCCAAAGAGAGCATGAGGACTTCCAATCTTAACTCAAGACCGCAGTAATCAATTAAAGTACAATACTTATTGGGGATTTCAACTACCCAAATATTGGCTGGGTAAATCACTCAACAATAAATATTAATTGGCTTTGTTAATCAGAAAACAGATTAAGACAAACATTACAAAATCTAAATAGGGATGACAATATATGACATGTTTTGGTGGTTAACCTTGGATTTTTCTGCTTCTCTCCAATGGATATACCATCATTAATTAACACACATCACAACCGCGGTGGTGGTGCTGCGGTAGCGTTGTCGCCTCACAGTAAGACGCTGTACGGTTCGATTCTCAGCTAGAGCGTCTTCTGCGTGGAGACATGCATAAATGGGTGTACCTTCGTTGAAGGTTGTGCGTCAGGGCTGGTAACTTGGCACGTAAAAATCAACTACCAATCATTAGCAGACAGGAGTTCCGCTGTGGCGACCCCTAACCAGGAAAAGCCGAAAGACACAACAACAACAACAATATCATTATCTTCAGCCTAGCAGGAAAATTAACTCAACCATAAGTAAAATATGTTTCCTCAACTTTACCAGTGGAAACTGAAACAGTAAATGACATATTTATGAAATGCCTGCCTAGGACATTGTCAGTGAGTTCCATTAAATTATAAACTTTTGCATTAATAAACACACAGGGTAAGACAACAGCAACAACATAAGTATTTTGGTGGAATCACACTATTAATTTGATACACAAAGGAAAAAGAGATACATCCTGTCTTTTAAAAATTCTAAAATCTAAAGTACAGAGGCTAATTTTTTATCCAGGCTTTCAGATATGCTAAGACGTTATCTTGGTCTCAAAGATTTAAAGCAATAATAAGATATTCTTTAACTACATCAGAAAATATATAACTGTAGTGTGTTATCAGGAAAATGAAAAGATCATCCAGACACAGAGCAAAGCAAATATGCTTACAGAAAAAACTGTACAAATTTCACAATAAGCAAAAAAATATGTCAGTATGATATATATATATATATATATATATATATATATATATATATATATATATACAAATTTATATTTTAAGTGCCATTATAATAGCAAATGCAAAAAGACAAATTTTGCTTCCTACCAATGGATATGGAATGAGACAACCTTAATGGCCTTTCCCTTTAAAAGAAATGGGAGATGGAAGGCAAGTGTCACATTTCTGAATAGCAATAGGATTTTAGGTAAACAGGCAAAGGGAAACACTAATTGGGTGGAGTGTGTGTGATGCTGCAGGCATCACTGCCATTTCATACATTGTTCATGCCCTTCGCCAAGTTACAGTACAAATGTTAACCTACCTGTAGCCACAGTAAGATGACACAGCATATGCTGGAGCATACCTCAACATTGTACAGATTTCCAGTTTCCGTCCCCAGGATGAGTAAGCAAGAAAAGGCGCTCACACCTGCTGGTGTACCTGACTCCTCTGGAACAAAAGCAGTTGACTGAAGTCGGGTTATTTCAACTAACTAGCAATCAGGGCTCCGTCACCTCATGCCATGGACCTGGGGCACATATCACTTATTGTCTAAAGCATCAGCAGTATGCTACATAAGGGAATAACTGAAAAATGAACATTCTTAATGTCAATGTCTACATAATTCAATTGGTAAAAACACAGGTTAAGGAAATGGATACAACAAGTTAAGGCAGATGTCAGTTGCCAGGGGTTTCCCACAGGTAATTGCACTAGGGCATCTTCTCAGGCTATTATTTTCAGACAAAAATGTGCTATGGATGCCCAAATATGCTGATTAATGCAAACAGGGTAACATAATTACTACAGTAAAAAATCCCAAATTTCTCAAGATGGTTTACAGAAAAGAATATCTGATGCAGTATTAATCACATCACTTTGAATGTTAAGAAATGGAGCATAACAGAGTTTAACAAAAAATACATAAATTATGATTAAAAATAAAATATTAAATAAAAAATGGCACCTTCACTGAAGTTATAGGGACAATGGCAGAGAGCAGTATAAACTTTGTTCAATGCTACTACCCTTGTAGTGCGAGGATTACGAAACCAGATTATGAAAGATTAAATGTAAATGTATTCTCCAGCATCATGTAGAATAAGCTCTATCATTTAGTCTCCAACATCTTGTAAAATAACACTACCACTTAGTCTCCAGCATTATATAGAATAAGATCTATAACTTAATCCCCAGTGCCATTTAGAATAAGCTTTATTATTTAGTCTCCAGGATTATATAGAATAAACTCTATCATTTAGTCTCCAGCATCGTATAAAATAATGCTACCACTTAGTCTCCAGCATTATGTAGAATAAGCTCTATCTTCTAGTCCCCAGTGGCATGTAAAATAAGTTCTATTATTTAGTCTCTAGCATCATGTAAAATAATGCTACCACTTAGTCTCCAGCATTATGTAGAATAAGTACTATCACTTAGTCCCCAGCATCCTGTAGAATAACCTTTATCATTTAGTCTCCAGCATCATATAGAATAAGGTCTATCACTCAGTCTCCAGTGTCACATAGAACAAGCTCTATCACTTAGTATCACTGCTTTGGAAAAAAGAAAAGCTGCCCTACAAAGACTTGGTAGCCATATTTGCAGCTTTATTACCCTTTCATCCAAAAGGGAAGACCACTGCTTTACAATAGCAAATGGTAATTATTTTTCAATAAAACAATGGTATTGATTACTTCCAGAGTAACTCTTTATATAAGCTTTTATAATTTACAAACCTTCCCCATCTTGCAAATCAACTTAAACACAGATTCTGCAACCATCATTTAGTTCACTTCTTCCCAAAGGACCTGCATCATCTCCAGTTGTTCATTAAAATCATGAACAATTACATTTTATCTCCTATGGAGGTTTAACTCTTTTTCCCATGATGGCATGACTATAGAGTGGGTTATATTACACGTCTGTACATGTTCATAAGTCAAAATGTACTGTGACATTTGACCACCTGTACGTAACACAGCCTGCCCTAAAAATACTATGAAGTAAATCACGTACTACTGACTGTAGTTCATCATATGTTGTCCCTAAACTTTGGGAATTACTTCCTTCTCCAAAAACAGAGCCTAGTCATACAGGGAAATCAGGTTAGATCAAAAAATTATCCACTTCATAGCAAAACGTACTTTCTTCTTTATCCTCAAGGTTATCTGACTTTTACATCCTTAAGCTGCAACTTTGCCCAGTTATTTTTTCCAAAATGCACTTAATTAATTTGTTATGATTTATCTTTCACTTATTTCCTACATCATTTTATTAATATATAACATATATGATTTATGTACTGTACAAATATCCATAGAAATGTTGTCACCATTCGTATAATTTATTGTTGATACTTTACAAATTTTCTTCATTACTAACACCATTATTTGCCATAAAAGCACACACATGAATATATATTGTTATAAAGAAAACAAACTGCAAAATATCATTTGAACTTATAAACATCTGAATTTCACGACCTCAACCTGGAGACTATAATTCTGGAAAAATAATGTAATCTATTCAAAGCATCCTTGTTACCCATGTTAAAAGATACATGTGACCATGCCATTCAACTGACCCTGATTTTCAGAAATTCCCTGATTTTGCCTTAGGTTTTCGGTCTGTTCGTCATGCAATCTGTGGTTTTCTGGCAAAACTTTAGGGATAGCAGTTATTACATAATAGGTTCATAGGTTCACAGGTAGGTACTAGGCTATTGGCCCTAGGGCCTATATAAGCCTAGCCAAAGGTACCCTGGCTTTCGCCACCCAAGAAAATTATTTTCCTGTGCCACTGTCAAGCAGAGCCACAGAAGTGAACACCGGGGTGAATTTCCTATCTCCCATCCAATCATCAAGATTTTTCTTGAAGAGTGCTAATGAGGAGCTTTGTTTGATATAGATAGGTAGTTTGTTCCAGAGTATGGGAAGTCTCTGGGACAGGAATCTATTCCTCCAGCATGTTCTGTTTATTGTGGTGAAGAAGTTTAGGTCCCTAGAGCATGTAGCTCATAGGGATTGGGATTTCTTTAAGTGGAGCATGTCTAAAAGCTTTGGGTTTGACATAGCTTTGTGTGTTAGGCAGAGATCGCCTCTGAGTAGGCGATATGCAACGGAGTAAAGCTGCAGTTTTTTTAGATGGTCTGCATAGGGCATCTCTTTGAGGCCGGTAATCCTCTTTGTGAGGTATTTCTGTGGCCTTTCCAGTTGTTGTAGATGTCTTGTGAGGTACATACCAAAAGGGGCATTGTACACTATAATGGGTCTAATGAATGATGAGTAGAGGGGAACAATGACCTCTTTTTCCTGGATGAGAAACCTTTTGTGATGAGGTGTGCCACATAGAATGATTTCCTGACTACTGTGGCAATGTGATTATCAAAGGAGAGACTACTGTCCACCTGTGTCCCAAGGTCTCTTATTACACTTTTGGTGTTAAGTAGACTACCACCTATGTGGTAGTTCATGGGTACTGAGTTTTTACCAAAAGGAATGACAATGCACTTTTTGGCATTGAGCTTGAGGCCATGGCTTTGACACCAGGCATCTGTCTCAGCAAGGCCCTTTTGTAGGATGTCCACATCTTTTGGAGTTTTGATTATGGCTTCTAGTTTGCAGTCATCTGCAAACTTCGTTAGCCAAAAACCTTCTGTGTTTGCCTGTACTTCAGAGAAGTAGATACCAAACAGGAGAGGACCCAGGACTGAACCCTGTGGTACTCCACTTGTCACTGGTCTGAAGCTGGATTTGGAGTCTGCTACTTTCATAGTGTGGGTTCTGTCAGTGAGCCAGTTGGCAACCCATCTCGTGACATAGGGATTTATACCTAGTTTAGTGAGTTTATCTATAATTCCAGAGTGGGGGATGGTGTCAAAAGCCTTGGCAAGATCTAGATAGGCTGTGTGAACCACCTTACCCTCATCTACGGCTTTGGTGGCTGCTTCAAAGAAGTCTATCAGGTTTAGGAGACATGTTCTGCCTTTTACAAACCCGAACTGGGTGGGGTCCTGAGTTTGGAGATTGCCAATGTCATTGTTAATAAGTTCCATGATGATATGCTCCATAGCCTTGCAGACCAGGCTCGTTAGGCTAATGGGGCAGTAGTTTCCGGGGTCTGTGGTGGCTCCCCCTTTGTGGAGTGGGATAACTGTCTATGTACGCCATTCAGTGGGCACATAGCCTGAGGTGAGGCTATGATTGAACATGGTACTTAGGTGGGGTGCCAGTTCGTTCTGTAGTTCATGTAGAACACAGCCTGGGATGTCGTCAGGTCCCATGGATGCTGTGTTCTTGGCTTTGGATAGTGTGTTTTTTACCTGTGCAGCCGTGATTACAGGAACTTTGCATTCTTCTGGTATAGAGATGGGCCCTTTAGGGGATGACAGAGGGGTAAAGTTAGCACTGAACCTATCTGCCAGGATGTTGGCAATATCTGTTGGTTCTGTATATTTAGTGCCATTGTGCTGTAACTCAGGGCAGATCTGAGTGTTGCCATTGAGATTCTTGACATAGCTATAGAATGCTTTGTGGTTGTCTTTAGAGTCAGTGGAGATTTTGTTTTCATAATTAGCTTTGGAGGATTTTTATGAGGGATTTCAGCTTCTTACTGAAGCTGACCAGGGAGTTTCTCCAATCATGGGATTTTACTCTTTTTTGCAACAGTTTCTTTCTTCTGTTGTAGAGTTTGTTTATGGCAGGGGACCACCAGATTGGCTTCCTTTTTTTGGAGGATAGCATCTTGGTTCTGTTAGGGATTGCACGATCCATGCACTCATGTAAGTGCTTATAAAGTGCATTTGTGTAGGATTCAGCAGTCATACCGCTATTGTCCGTCAGCATGGGTGTCGTGAAGTTTGCCACTTCTGTCTTAAGAAGCGTGAAGTTGGCTTTGGAGAAATTTTTTACTGTGGTTTCCCTAATGGGGGGAGGGGGAGGGATGTGGATGTCTTGGGTGATTAGCTTATGGTTGGATCTGACCAACAAGGAATTGACCTCAGGTGTGGAGCACCGATTGCCCATGTTGGTAATAACCAGGTCTAGGATATTGCTGCCCCTGGTGGGTATGTGGATAAATTGATCCATGGCATTGGAATTTATGAATTCCAGAAAATGTTGAGCACAAGAGTTGGTACATGAGTAGTTTTCCCAGTTAATGGTAGGGTAGTTGAAATCACCCATTATTAGGGTGTTAGGTTGTACCCTAATATTTTCCAGTGTATTAAGAAATGAGGAGTGGGAATCCTGGGGCATGGTGGGGGATCTGTAGCAAGCTACAATTTGGATTGCGGTCTTGCCTAGAGTTAGTTGCACTTGGATAATCTCGGATGCATTATGCTGAGCAACTAGCCTGGAGGTGTGGATATCCTTAATGAATATGGACACGCCTCTGCCTTTAGTGTTTTGGTCCAGGTTATGTGGCCGAAAGGTGTGGTATGAATTATAGCCTGGTAATGCAGGGGTATTCTCTGGAGCCTTGAACCAGGTCTCTGTCACTGCACAGGTGTCGATGTTCTCCATTTTAGGGAGTGCCTCGAGAGAGTGCATTTTGAGGTTTAGACTTCTAGCATCGAGTAGCAATACCCTCAGAGTCTTCTTGCCTGTACCTGTTAGGGTGGTGAATTTGTCATTTGAAGCTTGCCTAAAAAAGGCACTATGGGGTGACTAGAGCCTTAGCCAGTATCCGGAATCCCAGGGGCGACAGGTGCAGGCCATCTCTGGCAAAGTATTGTGGCTTGTCGATCATGTCATCCCAGGCAGACAGATACTGGATCCCCTTAGAATGACACCAGAAGCTTAGCCAATTGTTGAAGTCAATCATTTTGTCCTTGTACTGTGGTATCATTCTGGGTGATGGCAGGATGTTACTCAGGGCTAGGGTCATACCTGCCTGGGCTACAAGATCGGACAGCTCCTCCATGTCCCTTTTCATGTAGTCCAAGGAAGTACGTCTCAGGTCATTCACACCAACATGGACAATGACAGAGTCATATTTGTACTTGTTGTGGAGTGACCTGAGTGCATGCATTATGTGGCAGATCCTGGCACCCGACAGGCAGCTGACAGTAACTTTCTCCTTGTTTAGCCTGGTGAGTGGAACATCAGTGTGCCTGACTATAGAGTCACCTATGACTAGAGTGTTAGGTACGTTGTTATGCCTTATGGGTTGTAGTTGAGTGGCACACTGAGTTTGTGGGCTATGTGTCATTTGGGTTGTGTTGGGGGGGGTGGAGGTTGCTTGTGTTTCTGCTTTGGAGGTCCCTGTTGCTTAGGCAGGTTTTTACTGAGAGCCTCCGTGAATGTAGGTGTGTGTTTTGTGTTTCTATGTGTGAGTTTTGGTGGTGTAGGTTTTGAGTGACTATGTGCTGAGTGTGGTGTGGTGCAAGTGTTTACTTTCTCCTCTTGACTGTCTAGTCCAGTCTTGGGTGAAGAGAGCTTTGCTTCCAGTTTGGCTATATAAGTGCATCTCTCACAGGTTGTAGTGTTGGGTGGTAGGAGGAGAGGGTTGTCTGTGTACATGAGGCAATTATTGCATTGCCCCAAGATGCCCAGATTCATCAGGTAAACAGGAGAAATAATGAGGCAGATATTTGAATGTCAGACTTCAAATCCTTGGCAAAATGCATGATAATGCAAAACTTGTTATTCAAGCAGCTTTCTACATAAGCAGGAAAAATGTATATCTATCTCCCTAGATATATATATATATATATATATATATATATATATGTGTGTGTGTGTGTGTATAAACACACACACACACACACACACACACACACACACACACACACACACACACACACACACACACACACGGTACAGACTTTAACTAACAGAAGCAAGAATACATGTGTTGAGGTATGCTATCATAAACCACTAATAAGAATTATAACACAGTGTAAGAATTCACACAGGTGGATTATATCCTATGAAGGAGGGCCAGTCTGAAGGAGACTGTAAATTGACTGTAAATTGGTGACTGGGGAAAGTGTAGCTAAGCAGCATAGAATGGTGGTCTGTAGGATGATGTTAGTGATCAAGAAGCGGAGGAGGAGTGTGAAAGCAGTGCCAAGGATTAAATGGTGGAAGTTAAAAAAGGGTGATTGTGAGGTGGAGTTCAGGGAAGAGTTAAGACAGGCACTGGGAGGCAATGAAGAGTTACCAAATAGCTGGGTAACTACAGCAGAGCTAGTAAGGGAGACTGCTAGGAAGGTGCTTGGTGTGACATCTGGACAGAGGAAGGAGGACGAGGAGACATGGTGGTGGAATGAGGAAGTACAGGAGAGTATACAGAGGAAGAGGCTGGCGAAGAAGAAGTGGTATTGTCAAAGAGATGAAGACAGTAGACATGAGTATAAGGAGATGAGGCGCATGGCAAAGAGAGAGGTCGCGAAGGCTAGGGATAAGGCATATAAAGAGTTGTATGAGAGATTGGACACTAAAGAGGGAGAGAAGAACATGTACCGATTACCTAGACAGAGGGACAGAGCTGGGAAAGATGTGCAGCAGGTAAGGGTGATAAAGGACAGTGAGGGAAACATACTCACAAGCGAGGAGAGTGTGTTGAGTAGATGGAAAGAGTACTTTGAAGGGCTGATGAATGAGGAGAATGAGAGAGAGAGAGAGAAGGTTGGATGATGTGGGGATACTGAATCAGGAAGTGAAGCAGATTAGCAAGGAGGAAGTAAGGACAGCTATGAAGAGGATGAAGAATGGAAAGGCTGTCGGCCCAGATGACATACCAGTGGAAGCATGGAAATGTTTAGGAGGAATGGCAGTGGAATTTTTAACCAGATTGTTTAATTAAATTTTGGAAAGTCAGAGGATGCCTGAGGAGTGGAGAAAAAGTGTTTTGGTACCTATCTTTAAGAGTAAGGGTGATGTGCAGAGCTGCAGTAACTACAGAGGGATAAAATTGACCAGTCACAGCTTGAAGTTATGGAAAAGAGTAGTGGAAGCTAGGTTAAGAAGGGAGGTGATGATTAGTGATCAGCAGTATGGTTTCATGCCAGGAAAGAGCACTACAGATGCAATATTTGCTCTGAGAGTGTTGTTGGAGAAATACAGAGAAGGTCAGAAGAAGTTGCATTGTGTCTTTGTGGACTTAGAGAAAGCATATGACAGGGTGCCTAGAGAGGAGTTGTGGTATTGTATGAGGAAGTCGGGAGTGGCAGAGAAGTATGTAAGAGTGGTACAGGATATGTACAAGGGTAGTGTGACATTGGTGAGGACTGCAGTGGGAATAACAGATATGTTTAAGGTGGAGGTAGGATTACATCAAGGATCAGCTCTGAGCCCTTTCTTATTTGCAGTGGTGATGGACAGGTTGACAGATGAGATTAGACAGGAGGCCCCATGGTCTATGATGTTTGCAGATGACATTGTGATATGTAGTGAGAGTAGGGACTAGGTTGAGGAGACCCTGGAGAGGTGGAGATATGCTTTAGAGAGGAGAGGAATGAAGGTCATCAGGACTAAGACAGAATATATGTGTGTGACTGAGAGGGAGGGTAGAGGAATGGTGAGGATGCAGGGAGTAGATTTGGTAAAGGTGGATGAGTTTAAGTACTTGGGATCTACAGTTCAGAGTAATGGTGAGTGTGGAAGAGAGGTGAAGAAGAGAGTACAGGCAGGGTGGAATGGTTAGAGAAGAGTGTCAGGAGTGATTTGTGACAGACGGGTACCAATAAGAGTGAAAGGGAAGGTCTACAAGAGGGTAGTGAGACCAGCCATGTTATATGGGTTGGAGACAGTAGCACTGACGAAAAGGCAGGAGTCAGAGCTGGATGTAGCAGAGTTAAAGATGTTAAGATTTGCACTGGGTGTGACTAGGATGGGCAGGATTAGGAATCAGTATATTAGAGTGTCAGCTCAGGTTGGACAGTTTGGAGACAGAGCAAGAGAGGCGAGATTGTGTTGGTTTGGACATGTGCTGATTAGGGATGCTGGGTATATTGGGAAAAGGATGCTAAGGATGGAGCTGCTAGGTAAGAGGAAAAGAGGGAGGCCTAAGATAAGGTTTATGGATGTGGTGAGAGAGGACATGCAGGCGGTTGGTGTGAAAGACCATGATGCAGAGGACAGGAAGAAATGGAAACAGATGATCCACTGTGGCGACCCCTAATGGGAACAGCCGAAAGAAGATGATATAAGAATTGTATAAATAGAGGGACATATTATGACTTTATACTGTAATCAATAGGTAAGAGGTAGATAGTGGAGGAAACATTTGTTATATACATGTCATCAATGTAGACAAGGGTATTGGAGGAAAAGATCCTGTCTAAATTGAGAGATGGAGCTCTAGCAAATTAAAATAGAATGTACCCAATAGGAGATTGGGTAACAGCAGGCATTCATAAAATGTGGTATGCATAATTATTCAGGAGCCAAACAACAGCTGAGCCATGATCATTTTAGATGGATTTTATGACTTGATTTGAAAGCTTGTGGCTTTTTTATTTATTTGAGGGGCAGAGGGATGCAGCTCCAGTTTTTTGCTTTTAGCAGTATAGTTCAAATAAAGCACATTGCCTGCTGTGTTGTGAGATTTAGTTTTGGCAAGTAGCTTGCACATTTCTCTTTGGTTTATAAAGGATCATACTATGCAGGGCTAGGGATTTGTTTAGGTAAATAGTAGATTGTGTACCACAGAGAGCTAATAGAGAGTTGGAGGCTACAACAGAGTTTGGTACACTTTAACAATTGAAGAACTTTGCAATGGTTAGTTTGGTAAGGTAGCTAGCTATGCAGCAATTAGCAATTTTTTTGTAACATTGTTGCAACTGACATCTTTGTTGTATTAGCAGATTAGAGAAAATGTGTTAGATATGTAGTACTATTGGTAGCAAATAGGATTTAGCTAGTATTTCTCTAGATTTATCTGTTAGGAAAAGTTTGGATCTGTATGTCAGACTGAGTTTTTGGTAGGTCTTTTTGACTGCTAAAAGGGTATGATGATCAACTTCATGTTGCCATCTATTCTGACTCCTCTAGCAGTTTTGTGTGTTGCACTAGGTTGATTTAATATGATTTGCTGAGGTTATGTTAAGCTGGTCTTTTCTATGAGATTTAGGGGGGAAGAAGAGTGGTTTTGTTTTTTGGGGTTAGATATCAGTTATGAGTTATCCAGGCAGGGTTTTATACTTACAAATAATTCTAATGTGAGTTCTTGAAATTTGTTTAGGGTAGTGGGTTGAGGAGATTAAATTACAGTTGTCTGTGTAATGTATAAGTGTTAATGTATTTGGCTGTTAAATGTAGATTATTTATAAAGATATCAAACAGAAGTGGCCAAAGTACTAATCCCTAGGACACACCACCTGTGACAGTTAGGAAGGATGAGTACTCATTTTGCTATTTGACTACCTGGAATCTGTTAGATAAGTAGCTCTTGAATCATGGCAGGAAGGAGTGAGACAGGCCAAGGGAGGAAAGCGTTTGAATTGGAATATGATAAGAGACTGTGTCAAATGCTTTTGACTAGTCTAGAAATAGAGAAGAAATGAGAATTCCAGAGTTTCTGTTCTTGTTGATAGTGTTAGAAACTTGCAGTATGGCTGTAGAGGTATTATGTTAGGGTGGGAATCCATGTTGTGTTGGAGAAAGGTTATTTGTAAGTAGGTCCCTGTAGAGCTGCCTGTGAATGCATTTTTCAAGGATTTTGGATATGTGCGGTAGTAAAGCATTGGCTCTATGTCTGAAATGGATGCTGTGTCATTTTCCTCCAGATGTTCCAGCTGTAGCATCCTGTGATGGATCACTTTATTAGTAGTGTTACTGGGTAGGAAGGAGCATCAATAGCAAGATTCAGGTATTGTGTGGGGTGGCTGTCTGCAGCCAGTAAGCAGGTTCTCAGTTTGAGGAGAGGTCTTTTTACAGCAGCGAAATGACTGTAATGTGAATCAGATGAAGGCATGAGGAAAGTTATATTTGGAATTGTTATTGTGTAAGGAGTTATAGTTTCTATGATATAACTGTTGAACTCATTTGCTATTTTTACGGGTGGGAGTACTAAAGATGGGTTAGGTTGGGGATTATGCCATGGATTCAGTAGTTTTTGGATACATGCCCAGAAGAGTTTTGGATTGTTTAAATATATGGCTTACAGGCTGCATTGATTATTTTTTGTCTGATTTTATGCTACATTTTGCCATGTTTCTGAGATTACTGTAAGTTTGGAAGGTATTCTGATTTGTGTGGGTCTGCCAACATTTCCAGGCATTGTCCCTCTGCATCATTAGTAACTAGGTTTTATGGAATAGCCAGGGAGCTGGGTTGAATTTGACACTTTTTTTTTATTAAGGGGGATATTCATTTAATATACTGAGAAAGATTATATTGAATTTGATAATACTATGTTTTTACATTAAAGTTAGTCAGATTATGTACAAAGCTGTATTAATGATGTTTAGGGCAATGTTTAGTGATTCTGTTTACAACGGTGGGTCAACAATCACTTAAAGTGTGTGCACTAAAGTACTTAGGGTAGGCATATCGACTGGGTAAGATAAGAGTATATAGTCCAGTATGAATGCCCTTTTGTTGGGGGGCTTATTATATTAGGTTGGGATGTCAGTGAGTTGTTTGAAACCCAAGAGGTTGATATTGGTTGTGGTTGTTTCAGATGTGATTCGTAGCTAATCTATATTTAGGTCTCTGAAGATAAAGATTTATTGTAGTATACTGGAGGTTACCCAGGAGAGTAAGTCTTCAGTGATGGGAATGTTATTACCAAGAGGGATGTAAACTGCAATGATGCACATGATCTTATAGGACTTTGTTTGAGAAAGGAAACACATTATTTGTTATTGAAACTGGGAATGTTATACTGATAAAGAGAAATATCTAGATTGTTAGGATAGATGTTTGCTGTTTGCTCACCAACAAAAAATTTGAATTTATAAGTAGTTGCAGAGACAAAAAATATTCAATGTTGCATGGATTTGTGCTAAATGTCTTCATGGTGGTCACAGGGGAAAAATGTCTTATTGCTGTTACATGGTCCTGGCTGAAACAAAAGAGCAAGCTTTACCAGATACTAACACGTGTTTTAGTGGCTAAATTCCACTTAAGCCAGTATTAGAAAAAGCTGTTGAAATTGTAGCATTTACATTTAAAATAGTCATATTTATTATTTGATTACATAATTTCATTTCAGGTAAAGTGAAGACATTTTCAATCATACAAATTGCCCCAATCTTATATAAAATCATATCACATTATGTTGGGTTGTGAAATCTTTAGTACTGTAAATTAATATTCTGTAATGTGGCTATTTTTTTAATGTCAGGTTTTATATGAGAAAAACCCTGGTGACCAAAGCCTTATGATCATTTGGAATAATATAACTTTGTAGTTTCTTTTGTGCCTTCAGATGTGTCTTTTTACATTTTATATTTTTTTGGAAACTATTACTCCTTTGCAAAGCCTTTGATGTTATACACACACACACACACACACACACACACACACACACACAC
>NC_056733.1:1752812570-1752822570 GCF_019279795.1 Protopterus annectens
AGTAGGTCTGAATACCAGAGTCAAGGTTTTGTGCGTCGGCTGCTGTTGCTTGCTGACTGACATCAGGTCGTCTGATCTATAAAGGAGAGCAGGCAATGCCATTACCTCAGTCTTTCTTGGCATAGAGCCTATAGGAGAAACAATTTGCAACAGTGCCGGTCAGCTGTTTCCAGATTTCAAACTTCAGCTGATAACGTCTAAAGCTAAGTACCCCATTGGGGATCCTTTCTTTTTCTTGCACTAACCGATGTCCGAAAAAGTCAATAACTGTCTCACCTGTGGAAAGCAAATACTACACTGAGACTTCCATTCTTACTGTGTCACTTTTTTAGGCCCAGATCACGAAGTACCCCGCTGTCACTTCTCTGCCCTCTTTAACGCTAGCACTATTCGTCGTAGAGTTATGTTAGTAGCCAGATATTTTCGTCTTCATTCCCCAACTACCAGTATGGCATCTGTCAGTCAGAAAACAGCAGATCTTCTGAAAAAATGGAAAGATAAGGATAGAGACAGACCGCATAAGGCCAAGCCTTCCGACGACACCACTGCTAAAAGGGTCGTCAGTTCTACGGAATTCATTGAGGTGATTTAGCAGCCCCTGATGCCCTACTCGATTACTTCACAGGCCTCTACTGAGACCCTTTCAGAGTCTTGCATGCCGCAGAAAACTGCATCATCTAACAATCCTTTGGCTGTCTCTGCCTCAGTTGGGTCTGGAGCCACTATGCAGGAATTTACTTCAAGGCCTTCACCCTCTGTTCCGACTAACACACTGATAGCACCGAGGAATACTCTTCAGGCCAGACTTAGAGCTACTCCAAAGAAAACAGCAAAAAGTCTCCATTCCACTACTCCTCCCCCTCCTCAAACTAGAATGCTTAAAATGGTGGAGAATCTCATCACTCTCATCCGGGGTAGTCAGGCCACACCAGCCAGAAGGAGAAGGGAACCTTCCCTAGACATCCAATCAGATTTTGACTCAGAAGGAGCTGTCTCCTCTGTTTTTGAAGAGGAAAATCCTATTACTGCCTTTGAAGACTCAGATGCAGGATAATCTATTCCTTCTGCATCACCTGTTGAGGACTTTTCCTTTGGGGAAACCCTCCACACCCTCAGGGAACACTTCCAATGGGAATTTCCCTCAATCCAAGAAAAGACTAAGATAGGTTCTGGACCTATCCAGCACAGGCCTCTGGCCATCCCACCCATCTTGGAGGTGGTAGATGATGTTTACCAAGAATCCAGCCTTACCCCTGACACCTTTCCACCTCCTCCCCAGAAAACCTGACAGATACTACAGGGTACCTGACTCACATAAATTGATCTACAGAAATCCTGTAGCAGATCCAGAGGTGATTACTCAGGGACCTAAGGGAATTTAGGCTACCTCTGCAAAGAATCCAGGGCCCTGGACAGAAGGGGTAAAAAAGTATATACCTCTGCAACTTTAACTATAAGGGCTCTCAACTGTCAGTTCCATATGTTAAAATACCAACAACACACTTTGGAACTTTTGGAACAGAAAATTTCTGCTTTTCCAGATTTTGCCAACAATAAACAGATAGCAGAATTACTGCACACTTCATGTCAGGTGGCAAAGCACTCCTTGAACTATGGATGTGACACCCTAGAAGCTTCTAGCAGGGCAGCAGTGACAGGATCTGTTATCAGAAGACATGCATGGCTGAAGGAACAACCTCTCCCTGATCATGTCAAAGCTAAAATCATGGATGCACCTCTTGACAAAGACCTCTTATTTGAACAGAAAACTGAAGAGGTACTTAAAAAGATGGAAGACAAAGCGAAATCAATGCAGACTGTTGAAGATTTTCTTCAAGTACAACTTCCTAGGTTCAGCAGAAATGTTCCCCTCTAAACATTGGTCCTTTCCTACACCAAACAGCAGGCACAAGGCAAAACCCATAGGGACAGACCCACAGGGACTAAAACTCAGGCCAGCAAAGAACAAAACAGTGCCCCCCCCCCCCCTAAACACTACAGCAAGGAGTTCAAAAGCAACCCTGTATGGAAAAAACTCTCAGTGACTACCTTTTCCATCTCGGCCTGCCTCCACCACACCAAAAACTAGGAGGAAGGCTATCTCTATGCAGAGAATATTGGAACTCTATAACAAAAGATCAAGGGGTCTTAAAAATCATTGCTCAGGGGTACAAATTCAATTTCCAAGAACTACCACCTCCAAGAGGGTACACAGACCTATCTCCAAACCAGTGGGCAGAAGCACTAAAACAAGTGCAAAACCTAATATTCCTAGGGGCAGTAGAACCTGTACCTCCAGAACAAGTTGCAAAAGGATTCTATTCCAGACTATTCCTTGTTTCCAGGAAAGATTAGACTTGGCATCCTATCCTGGACCTATCCTTTCTCAATACCTTCCTGGTAATCCCAAAATTCAAAATGCTTCCTTACAACAGCTTCTACCAATGCTGCCAAACAAAGCTTGGATGGTCACCTTAGACCTAAAGGATGCTTACCTGCACATCCCAATAAGGGAATCATGCAGAAAATCCCTGTGCTTCAGAGCAGGATCACTGCCCTTTCAATTCTCTGTTTTGCCCTTTGGCTTGTCTACTGCTCCCAGGGTATTCACCAGATATCTAGCCAATGCCATTGCCTTTTGCAGTAAAAATAATGTACATATTTATCCTTACCTGGATGACTGTCACATCCAGGCAGACTGCAAGGAACTGCTCCTGCAGCACCTTTTATTTGTAAAAACCCTACTCACCTCTCTGGGGTTCACTATCAATGAAAGGAAATCAAAACAGACACCTACCAGGAAAATCATATTTCTGGGAGCCTTACTGGACACAGTGCAACAAATGGCCTTTCTGTCCCCAGAAAAACAAAGTTTCCTATCCAAAATACTTCACTACTCTGTCCTCCCAAACCCAGCTTTCTGCCAGGATGTTCCTACAAGCTCTAGGGTACATGGCATATTGCATCCTCCTAGTGCCTCTGGTCAGACTACACATGAGGAAAATTCAATGGTACCTAAAGAACCTATGCTGTCAGCACTCACAAGCTCTGGACACCTCCCTGCCTGTGATCCCTTGCATAAGATCAGAGTTCCTCTGGTGGGCCCAGGCCTGTACTCTGAACGAGGGACTTCCATTTACCCTCCATCCACCAGACCATAACTACAGATGCTTCGGACATAGCCTGGGGCGCCCACCAAGAAGGCAGATGCACCCAAGGTCTCTGGGACACACAAATACTACCCTTGCACATCAACCAAAAGGAAATGATAGCAGTACAAAACTTTCTGGCATCCTTCACACCCTACCTCAAACCAGGGGTGGTACTCATAAAAACAGACAACACCACAGTCATGTGGTACATCAACAAACAGAGAGGGACTCAATCTTACCCCCTGTGCAGACTAGCCATGAACGTGTGGCTAGCAGCCTCATCTATGGGACTACATCTTACAGCCCAATACCTACCGGGCATCAGCTACACCATGGCAGACCACCTAAGCAGAAACCTACCGGACCCACATGAATGGCAAATACACAAAGACATTTTTCTGCAAATTACCCACACATGGGGGACCCCCTCCCCAGGTGAACCTCTTTGCCTCTCATTTAAATCACCAAATACACAAATTCTGCACCAGGGAGTAACATCACCTGGCCTGGAAAGTCGATGCCTTGACCTTTCCTTGGAATACCCTCTTTGTGCTTGCATTCCCATTTCCACCTCTCATTCCAAAAGTACTAATCAAGATAAGGGAGGAAAACCAATACTCATTGCCCCAGATTGGCCCAGACAGCATTGGTACCCACTGCTGCACAGCCTATCTCACCAGCCCCCCTGGCAGCTACCTCTGAAACCTCACCTGCTATCCCGGGGGGGGGGGGCAGTGCTGCACCCAGACCTTCAGACACTCAAGCTCTCAGTATGGCTTATTCTACCAAAACCAACAAGGAATCTATGCTAAGCAAGCAAGTCCTTGACATCATTACAGAAGCCAGAAGGCCCAGTACCAGAAAATCTTATGCTGGAAAATGGAAAAGATTCTGCTCATGGAGCCAGTCCAAGGGGGCAGACATACATCTGTCCTCCATTCCTCTTATTCTAGATTATCTTGCTGAGCTTCTTAATAAGGGTCTCTCCTTCTCCTCCATAAATATCCATGCCTCTGCCATCTCAGCACACTTTGATACAGAACAGCAATTGTTCTCCCACCCTCTTATCAAACAATTTCTTAGAGTAGCCTCTAATATCAGGCCTCCCAGAAGACAGCCCACCCCAGCCTGGGACCTGAACTATGTTTTAGAAAAGCTTACTCTGCAGCATCCTCAGAACTAAAGTACCTCTGCTGAAAGACTGCGTTTCTCCTGGCTATTACTTCAGCCAGGAGAGTGTCAGAGCTTCAAGCTTTAATGGCCATTGAGCCATTTATTATCTTCCATGCAGACAGGGTCTTCCTGATAACCAATCCTTCCTTCATGCCAAAGATGGTTTCAGATGTTACCCACAACCAGGCCATCCACCTGTCCACATTCTTCCCTAACCCTCAGAACAAGGGGGAAAGGATACTGCCTTTTTTGGATGTGCACAGGCAACTCAGATTTTATCTGGATCGTACAAAGACATTCAGGAAAACTGACCAGCTCTTGGTCAGCTTTAAAACAGGGGCACAGGGGAAACCAATATCCAAACAGACCATTTCCAAATGGATAGCACACTGCATCCAATTTTGCTACTCCTTGCATGGAAAACCACTCCATAGGACCATCAGAACCCATTCCACTAGGGCAACCTCTACTTCCACAGCATTCCTTATAGGGGTACCCACCAAGGACATCCCAGAAGCTGCCACATGGACTTCAGTCCACACCTTCACCAAACATTACCATCTGAATCTATTCTCTAAAGCTAGGGCTGGGTTTGCCTCTGCAATTCTGCAGGGCATGCTCACCCAATCTTAAGTTTCTGTTAACCTTCCACGCTTGTCCACAGCTTTGGGAATCTTCCCAATGGTTAGGACTGCAGCAGTGAAACACAAAGTACATAGTACAGTTGTGTACACTTACCATAAATGTAGATGTTCGAGTGTATTCACTGCTGCAGTCATGCTTTCCCTCCCTCCTTCCCCCTGATATCTGCTTTCCTTAGAGAGACACATATTTCTATGGGGGTCTCTGACCCCAGGACTACTAATAATTATTAAAATTGGACTTCTTTGGTTGGTTAAAGCAAGAACAACTGAGGTAATGGAGTTGCCTACTCTCCTTTATAGCTGGAACGACCTGATGTCTGCCAGCAAGCGACAGCAGCTGACGCACAAAACCTTGACTCTGGTATTCAGACCAACTGAGGGCTACCACAGCATGGATAACCCAATGGTTAGGACTGCAGCAGTGAACACACTCGAACATCTACATTTATGGTGAGTGTACACAACTGTACTTTCAAACTGAAATCTGCAGGTTAATGTCATTTCTAACATATATGTTAATTTTAACATATACACTGTCATTAAAAGAAGATTGTATTGAGGCTCTGGTGACTGGCTCACTTCAAAATTATCGAATATGTTTTCAATTAGATACTGTATGTTGAAAGACAGTACCCAAGCTCATGTGAATAATTTGGCATTACGTCCAGTATGAACTCAAACATATAAAACATTTAACATTATGCATATTTTTCCGTAACCTATCATTTGGAGACTTCTCTTTCTATGTATTTAAATATGAATGACAAAATAATGGAGGGCTCTAAAGCATTAGCTTTATTGAGGCTCTGGTGACTGGCTCACTTCAAAATTATCGAATATGTTTTCAATTAGATACTGTATGTTGAAAGACAGTACCCAAGCTCATGTGAATAATTTGGCATTACGTCCAGTATGAACTCAAACATATAAAACATTTAACATTATGCATATTTTTCCGTAACCTATCATTTGGAGACTTCTCTTTCTATGTATTTAGATATGAATGACAAAATAATGGAGGGCTCTAAAGCATTAGAAACTCGTAGCAATGGATCAGAAATAGTAAGAGGCAATTGCATTTGCTTCTGTTTGATTCGAATTTATTAGAAACATATGGAAGGTAAAGATTCAACTAGAATGTCGTGGCCATTACTTCTTCCATAGCTTGGGACTGCATGCCATGTGGCATATCAACTTTTATTCCTTCTCTGTATTTTGTTAAACCCCAGAGATTTTTGTGCTGATGAATATTGCCATGTATGGATTTTTGAAATTACGCTTGCACAGTTTCCTCAAAGTGTTTGAAGACTTATTTTCAAGATGGGTTATAAGTGGAATAATTCACTGCTGAATATTTGACAAGGTCGAATCTCTAAAAAACAGTTTTTTCAGTATAAATAGAAGTACCATCTGTAACTATATACATTGAGCTAAACACATCCTTAATATAAACAACAAGACTAGTTGCAGTTCAGAGAAAAATATTTATAATCTCGTATATATTTCAATCAATGGCTGTAGCAAAATGGATTTTTTTGCTCTTTCACAGATATTAAAACAGAGAGAAATAGAAAGCAAGGCTACCCTTTAGCGAATTGTTTCTCACCATATTTTGCAGATATATGGAAAGGTTAATAAACTCAGTGCTCTGTCACTGTGCTGATAGTTAATAAATTATATATACTATATTAATTTCACCATCTTACAAAATATTTAAATGGAACTACAGTCTGTTACTAATATATAACAAACATTTCTTCTAAGTTAGTTTCCCTCTGCATGCATTGCTATAAATGCATGCACTCATACATTCATTCATTCATTTTGTGTTACCTTATAATATATAATCAGGATTTTGCACATGCTGTGGGACATCTGTGATATTCACATGGTAACTATAAGACAAATAAAAAGTCTCATTTTGTCTTAAACATATTTATATAAAATGCCGTATGTGTGTCATTCTTCAGTGTAAAATCCATTCAAATTTCTAAGGAACTCATAACTATTTTGCATTCCAAGTAAGCACTGAGGGAAAGGGTCAAGACATTTGAAATTGATTTTATATGGCAGTGAATTTAAAAATAATTGTGAAGTCCCCTAAGGATTTTTAGATTTATCCCAGTGAATACAGAGACATAGATGTCATTATGTTGTGAATAACAGCATTACATAAGTGGTTGTTTTCATTATAAACTATGGAAGCAGTATTTTGTCATTTTCAACTTTACCTTATCATAATTTTTGATTATGAAGTTTTATGAATGAATTATTCTTGCAATGGTTTCTCAGAAATGTTATTGCTGCTAAGCACATTTTAACTTGTTTATTTCTAATGTTTCAGAAGCAGAAGAGTTGTATCAGAAGAGAGTTCTAACAGTAACTGGCATTTGTGTTGCTTTGCTTGTGGTTGGAATAGTATGCGTGGTAGCGTACTGCAAAACCAAGTAAGTACAGACTGTAAATAATAATGTCATAAAATATTTACTATTTAAAACATTTCAAATGTTTTAAAATATCATGCTAGCTGTGTGCCAATATACCAGCAGAACCTTAGTTTGTCTTTCCCTATTATCAATACTTATATCTAAAGTTTCAAATTATATGTACCATTAATTGTTAGAAGGGCTCAGACATTTTTTCCAAAACCTCCTTAGAACATATGTTTATCATTGATATATACAGTCTTGTTGATTCAGCTAATACGGTATTTCTGACATCATCTTAGAAATAAAAGAATAGCTCTATTTATGAGATGTTTGTGCTCTGTGGTAATTGTGCTAAATAATTGTTTTACACCACTAAAAAAAGTGTAAAGAAAATTCTTCAGGAGAGACATTCTGGATTTAGTTTATCTGTTGCATTGACACATGATAATAGTATACCCAGTGAGTGGTCAGAGAAAGAAAAATAACATTCTTAGCATTTCAGTCTCTTGACAGTCTGGCCCATTGCATTGCATTGTTTCGAACTAATATGTTTAAATACTGTATTAGACCAATGCTATGTCTGAACATTAAGTACTCAAAATACTTTCTAGGATTCGGGAACACCTATACTGAGTGTACACTATTCTGAATGAACAGACAGCACATGCATAACTCGTACTTCTTCCTCCTAACTTTAATTTTCCTACGGATTTTCTTGCATCTTTAAATATTGAGGGGGATTCATAAAAGTTACCACAAAGTGTAGACTACACATAAGCTTATTGTAATCTTTCTCAGTGACTAGAAAGCACAAAACTTGTGATAGGGATGTTCTTGAATACAGATTATGTGTTAATAAATCTGGCCCACTGTATTGATGTAAGTATTGGTTAGTTACATTATCATGCCATTTCACATGTAGTTTGTTTAATACCTCTTTTTCTGCGTCATATACCCAGGGAGCCTGCCAACTGTCATTGAACAGTCTACTTTGGTCAATTTCAAGGCCATTGTATGCTGATGAGTGGCCCACCCACATGAAGCCTGCAATCATGATGAGCTTGTGTGGTGTTGGTCTATCATTTATAATGGACACTTGGTTGTCCAACATCTTCAGTCTGTTTCCATCCCTCTATTCCTTCATTATTCACTGCCCAAGGAAGGGTAAGATGTGGGTTAATTTAAGTTAGCAATGCATACTGTTCAGGTTCCTTGCAAGCACACCACCATTTTAAAATGTTTACTGGGAAAAGGAACAAGATCCAGATACCTCTACATGTACTCTTCACCAAGTTGTTGTAGTTTATTCCTACAGCAGATTACACAATTTCTCATTAGCTCAGTGTTTAACAACCCAGAATTGTTCTGGGGAATTCAGCACCTGGGGCATACATATGAACTGTCCCTGTTATGGAGGAACATTCCTATCTTCAGGCCTGATTTAATACCGCATTAGATATCTCTGTTTTTGGAGGCATGCCCCTGTTTTCAGGTTTGACTTACCCTTCACATAATTTTCGGAATCCCTGTCTAACATGTGATTTTTGAAGCTGTGTACCACATAGAAAAGCATTCTACAAGACCAACATACTATTGGAAATAATAATTTAGAGAAAGAAGACACACATTCTCCCTTTTTCTTTAGTTTTGTTTTCTTTTTTTTAATCTCCCTTTTTCTTAAGCAAAAATAAATGATCTTGTGTGGTAGAATTTTGCAATACATTTCATTAAAGTTTACAAATTGTTCACTGTCTCTTTGATAATGTGCTTAATTTTTCCATCATTTTTTGTAACTCTTTGTTAAACATGTTTCTGACCAAAAAGAGTCCTGTGCTATCTAATATTCAAAATTTATAGTAATTAGATTTTAGCTGGATGTTTCTACTTTTCAAGTGTATTTGTTCCTAATTTCAATGTCTGAAGATTGAGTGCTATGACCTGGGATAATAAAGAAGTTGCACTGTGGCTCTTATTTAAACAAGTATACGTTATGTAATGATTTTGGTATGCTTTAGTTAGATGATATACTGTGTATCTCACCATAAAGTTCATATCCTGTTGTTATACCACTATCTGGCCAATTTAGTACTGAACCATTATCCATATTTGATCACCAGATACTCACCTAGTAGATTTCACAACACTAGGTTTCAGTTCAGAATCCCACTTCTGCCTTCCTGAGCTCCTGTCAGGACAATGCAGAAAACCCTGAGTGGCTGGTCAGGGCTTTCATTCAGGCTTTGTCTACTTTTTTGATCATCTTACTCCAGTTTGTTTATCCTCAGTCTCTGTTGGACATTGTGAGCCACAATATGATAGTGAGGTGTTTACCTTTAAATGAGGTAGGTGAAGGTTCATCATTTAAAGACTCATCTTCTGGAGGACAGACTTATACTGCATACATGCATGCATACATACATGCATATATACAAAATATTTCAGGCATGGGCAGTAATGCCCTTCTAGCCTGCCAGCATACCAAAACAGTCCCATAGTAAGGTTCCAAGTAAATCTTAAAAATATCTAAAAATATGTAAATTATTGCTTGCTTTAATAAAATTTGGTAGTCTATTCCATATACCAGCAAATTATATCTAAGCAT
>NC_056733.1:1752827570-1752855070 GCF_019279795.1 Protopterus annectens
TTATGTTGTTTAAATCACTTCAGGTACACCCATAGTTAGATAGATAGATATCAACCACAAATGTAGGCACTCAAAAAATTGAGAAAATAAAAGAAGTTACATTTTATGCAGGGGCAGACCCCCCTATACTCCCATAAAAGCAAATGCCAGCATCCTGCAATGAACCAGCAGTTCTGTAAATGATTTTCCCTTCCTAAATGTGTGATGTATTGTATTTAATGAAATACACTGATGTACTGATCATACTATCAAATGCAGCCATTAAAGGACTTAAAGGATATACGTGTGTGTTTTAGTGTATATATGTATATGAGGTGCTGTAAACAAAGGATCAGATATAATAAATGGTGAGGGAATAGTGTGCCAGAGATAGTAATATAAATGTACTGGAAATAAATGTTCCCAGTACTAATTGGAGAAGTAGTAGGAATATAAACTATGTGAAAAAACAGATATCAAAAATAGATGAATTTATGTTAAACAATAGAGATGAGGCAGATGTTTAGGAGGAACAGTTATCTGAAGGTGTTGATTATTTAATGATCTTTCTTAAACTCCAAAATGTCCAGTGATTCATATAGAATTTGAACTTTCTTAAAGTCAAATGAGACTATTGACTCATGAAATGTCTTTATCTGTTTCTTTCTTGCTTTATTTATTTTATCGGTTGATTTTTGTTTTTTGTTCGTTCTTTTTTGCATATTACATTTATAATTGTATATCTGTATCTCTTCTGGTACTAACATGTGGCTCGTGCTGCCAACCTTTAGTTGCTAGTCAGCAGAAATTTAAAGTACTGTGACTGGTGAGCCCTCAGGACTGAAAAAGAGAAAGAGCAGCTGAAACTGTCATTTCTTGTGGTGCAATAAATTTGTAATTGGAAATAATAAACCTCACATCCAAGTGCTTCTGTAATGTAAAACTGTTTAATGTGTGGTAGATACTGCCACTAATATGTCATGTATCTTTATGTCAGTATTTGAACTTTTCCAGAAATTAATGTGAGTATAAGACAAAAATGAAACTTTCTCATGAGGAACATGATGAAAAGTGAAAATGCCTCTGTTTAAATATAGCAGTAAAAATCATGACCGAGCCATTAGATTTATGAAGCATTCACATTACATGATTCTACATGAATTTAAACATTTGTGGATGTTACAAAAACCCTAACCTTTTTAAATATTTGTGCAAACGTTTTATGTAGTAAATGTTCTTGCAAAGTATACTAAGCTATATCGGCCAATACACTATTGCAAGCCTAGCTAATAACCAGAACAACCCCTGTACCTTGTATTTATGAGGTAAAGACCTTAACTATTAAATCAACTCTGACCTCCCCAGAATAGGTTCATAGGTAAATGATTTTCTATCTGTCCTTGCAGGCCATTTTAAGCCCAGCCAATTTTCCTTGAAGGTAAGAATCAGACCCTCTATCTTGCCTCTGTGAGGTAAACACCTTAACTATTATGACAACTCCAAACCTGACATCATAAAAATGTTGATGCTAAAGGTAGGGACAAGCCAGCCTTCACAGTACGTATGACCTGGATATACTGGATTAATGGCACAAGACGATGATCAAAGCCCTACATTTGGCTCTGGCCAGCTGGTCAGTGATCAAAACAACATGAATGAAATATCACAGGCATTTTGTCATGGAGGTGATACACAGTGAATATTGAGATGGTGAGTGCTGCACCATTCCCTCCCTGATAAGGATGATCAGACTCCATCCTTTCACCCGTCTTCATTACTGGACCTGTTAATTAAATTCCAGTCATCTCAGACATAAATGGAGCTGCATCCCTCTACACTACAGAGTTGAGTATGTTAAGACTGATTGTGACAAATTCATCTCTAAAGTGAAAATAGCTAATGCAGCAATGACAAAGCAAGTTAATTCACCTTGGGCCAAAACCTCCAACTTCTGTAAAAAAAGGCTGTGTTATTAACTTACATTGCATACTGTATTAAATACATACCGACAATGATTCTTGTTTTCTACAGGCAGCCCTTGGATCCACTAATAACATGTTATCTTCAAAGATCCACTATAGCTTTGTGGAGGCAGTAAAAAAGTAGGGATGGTATTGTTTTGGTTTATGAGGCACTAAAATACTTCCTGTATAATGAGGCTTTGCTGCAACCCTCTGTTTAACAGATTATAAAATTTCCATTTGGCAGTAAAATATACATGTCCATTTTATGTTTCATAAGTAGTAGCTTCCAATAAAAGTGTGACTAACATTTTAGCATACTCTCATGCATTTTATAATACACTCTTATAGCCTTTATTAGACTAGTTTCTGTGAGTTATTTACTTGCAAAGCATAAACAGAGCTTGTTGTACAACAGAAAGGACCAAATAATATAGTTGTTATATGTAGAATATTCTGATTATATACCAAAATAAAAAAAAAAATTACAAGTTTCATACATAAAAACCTTGTTATGAAGCAGATTGTTACAATAAGGTTCTTGCATGCAACTGTTAAAATGCAAATCAAATCTCACGCCATCATGCATACAGCAGTCAATGCCAGTCAAATGTGAAATACACCAGTAATTAGCTAGTAGCTTTAAAAGATATTGCATACCCAATGCTACATATTCTCTTTCATTTTTTATTTTGTGTGTTATTCTTTTTTTTATAATGAGACCACAAAATTATTTTTATTAAAAAATAGCTCATTATATTCAAAATGTCTCACATTCATGCAGCACCGCTGAACCAAATACAGTCTTTGCAGCCTCTGACACGACCAACTACCATGTAAATGACAGTTGAATCTCTTGATGTACTACAAAGTTGCATAACGTGGTTTCAACACACAAACAATTGTTAGGGCTTCCTACAAAGAATGCAAAGAAAGTAATCTCCTGAGGCTTGCACTCAACTTAAAACTTCCTAGCGTCAATTTCTCGTAACACATGAAAATATTGTTAAAGTTAGACAGACAGTCATAATGCCACATGTAATGCATGAAAGTTACAATCCAAAACTAAGAAAAAAATAACCTTTTTTTAATGATATTCATATGTAAGAATGTAGCTGTAACAAGTACATGTATGATTTTCACTGCTATTTGTGGAGAACACAAGAAGTTTTCAATGGTCTTTTGTCTGATGGACAACACGCAAAAGAAAAAATACTGCTAAAAATTGCTTTCAGGAATGATTGACTTTTCACTCTTTGCCTCTATTATGTTTCTTATGTGACCCTGGAGTTGGTATAAATACATTAGAGGCTTCCCTACGTGCACGGTACAGAGTGAGGGCTTGCCCCCTGCAAAACAGATTAGTCAATTGCTTCATCAAAGGGATTTTTTAATGTTTTCTATGGAAGAAATGACATTCAGTTTGCAATCACTAATTGTATTTATGAATTTCATTCTGCTACAGACACTGAAATCAACACAAAACTGCACAGGAAACTAGCAGATAAAAAAGCTGTAACTTAACTTACACTGTCACACAAACAGTAGATACGGGTGAACTGCACCTCATAGCACCAACAGTAGGTACGTGTGAACTGCACCTCATAACACAAACAGTAGCTAAGGGTGAACTGCACTTCTTAACACAAACAGTAGGTATGGGTTAACTGTACCTCATAACACAAACAGTAACTAAGGGGGAACTGCACCTCATGACTTTTGGCTGTCCCTCATTTTCAGCAATGTGTCTGATTTCTTCTCAGATTTGTTTTGTATGGCTCTATAGTGATTATTTTTACACATTTTATCAGGAAAAGAAACATTTGCTCTGTCACTGTTATCTTCTGTATCACTGACTCACACTATTAGTTCACACAGAGTTTGTTTATTTCTTTAATAACTAACAGGCAGAGTGGCATGCTGAGATTAGATAAATCTAATTAGCATTCATTACTTAAACAACTGTATTGGAAGTCTGTGTTGTTGCTCTCACCAACTTTCCAGGGATAACATTAATAAAAGATTTTGGCAGTTCCCACCAAGCAATATTGTAAAAAGGCACCTATCGGAACATGACTGCAAAAGTTGCTAATATATCAGTGTCATCACATGATAGTCAAATCATCTGTGTAATTAACTGAATCAGAAATGTGACCATAAAACAGCTAAAGATATGGATCGTGGCAGCTTTTGACTGCTTTCATCAACATCCATGACATAGTGTCAGAGCTAGAACTGATCTTTTTCTGACACATAAATGGCAACCAGAACCAAAGTACACCAGTGATCAACAGCTTTAAAAACCATTGGGCACACAGCAGTATTAGACTTTAAGTGGTAAAACATCAAATCAGCTAAGCCATTATATACAGTGAAGAATTCTGATTCGGTCTGCTGTCATTAACTTTTAAGTCTACTCAAAATGGTTTCGTGAAATTCACTTCCAAAATTTCACTCTTGAAGTGAATTTCATGAATCCATTTGTCAAACACAAAACAAAGAAAGCCAGGGTACCTTTTGGCTAGACTTATATAGGCCCTACGGCCAATAGCAACGGGCACTGTGTTTGGGCTAACCAATCAGCATGCTCATTTTTGAATGTTAATGGACAGTCATGTGGTAACAAAAGTAAAGCAAGACAGGATTTGACACATCCATGCCACAAGGTAAAAGTAAAGACATATAAAAGCTATAAAGTAATCAAAACAAATAAAGTAAATAAAGACATTATAATAATAATTTCAAACAAATGAACAGTGCAATCATTCACAGTTTTGAATTCCAAGACCCTAAAAGCAAGTCTCAGAAGCATGAGATTGAATGTGCAAAACTCCAAACTTACATATATTTAGCCCAATGCTGCTTTGTCTCAGAGTATTTCCTGATATCAGCATTAGAATATTCACGTAGCAGGCATAGGGGTTATGACCCCCTACACTGGGAGATGAAGGGTGGCTTGCCCCCACAAAAAAAAATAACTTTAAAGGAGTGCACTCATAGTTCACCTTCACTTTTCTGCTTCAGTTTTGCTGCCTTGTTTTTTAATTCTGGACTTAAAATCACAGTCTTAAAATTTTAGTCGGAAGCCATTGTATCCCTGGCAAGAAAACAAGTCATATTCTGTCAAAAGCCTCTATAAGACACAGCCAAAGTGAAAGAAGACAGAAAAAGATACAACTGAAATCTTAAAAATAGAAAAAAAATACAGAACATCATGTACTATAAAGAATGCGGTCTAATATAATTGTCCTTACCAGCGAATTCTACTTCGAGAGGTGTGTGGTAAAACGTGTAACCTCTTGACCTTCACTACTGAGGTCAAACTTATTACTAGACATTTCCCAAATTATAATTCACTGGGAAGTATTGTTATGTTAACCAATGTTTACCACTAGAATCTAATCTTCTCAGATGTAAGTTACAGACAGTATTTATAATATTCACTTCATAAGGTAACGTTTATAATTTTAGCATTAAATGCCTCTTCTCATACTAACAGTTTATAGATCTAATTTTCCCAGTTTTGCTGTATTTCAGTTCTCACAATTTTTCTTGCAACTACCATATTTATAAAGGTCTGAGGAACCTTAAATTAAAAAAATGTAGTTTGCAGACATGTTGTAGCATCCAGTGTTATAAAAACAATTACTGATAACTTCATTTTCTGTGTGTGTGTGTGTGTGTGTGTGTGTGTGTGTGTGTGTGTGTGTGTGTGTGTGTGTGTGTGTGTGTGTGTGTGTGTGTGTGTTTGCGGGTCTGCTCACTTTAGATGAGTTGCTAATACATCACCCTCAGCACAACTGACCTCAAAAGGTCAACAAACCTACCGTCAACAAATTATCATGTATACTAACACGGGACTTGCTTTGTACATTGAGCAAATTTCAAGACTGGATACACAATGAAATTAATTTCTTTTGAGATAAACTGTAAACATATGCAGTAGCCTTTTACTACAGCATACCATTCAGAAAGTGCTGTTTTTTAAATTGTCTCCGATTTTCTAGGTAGAATATAAAACTCTGCTTAATTTCTTAGACAGTTTTGTTCAGGGTTTTGATTAGTCTGCAGTGATGTTTGAAACAAGTGTATTTTCTCTCTGAAAGTGAATGGTAAATTAAAGGGAAAAATCCCCGGGAAGGTCATAGCCTCATGCCAACAATTCCCTTGCTTGCTTTTCCATAAATAAGTTACTTCAACCTTAAAACCCTGGTTGTATTAAAAGAACACTGCCTTGCCAAAAGTCATTCATGAAGACATAAACATTCCCTTATCCAGGTAGGAGACTGTAAAAACAGCCATCACAAAGTCAATTGCATGGTTATTGACCTTACCAATGACACCCTAGAGACTATGCTGTCGCAGATTTTCTCTCTTTAAAGCAGCTGGCTTTCCGGTTTAAGTTCATATGTCTCTTAATCAGCATATTTGTTCACTTCTCAGTTGGATGAGATTTGCATGGCCGAATCATTAGGCCCTAGCATATTTTATTCCTTTTTAATGAGAACTTCTAATATTCAGAAGTGCTATAATGCATCAAGTGTACTCACGGAAAAAGAAATGAATGATCCTACCTTCTCCTAAATGACTACACTTGCATATAAACGTAAACGTATTGGTTTACCTAAGTAAGACCTTAATGTTTGATTGACAATGATTTGTAGTTTAACATTTTCAGATTCATTTTAGCTGATGGAACCTTTTCTAGAATGTTAAAAATTATTTTAATATGTCTACATTGACTACGATGGCAATTATTTAGTAGTAGTGCATTGATGCTATTAATGCTGCAGTTCAAATATTCTGAAAATATAGTTATGGAAATTTAAGGAACAGGTGATATTGAAGTTATGTGTGTCTCTGTTAATTTACTTCTATATGAAATGAAAGCGTATTATTCTGTAACAACAAACACTAGGATGTTGCATGCACTATACAAACATGTTGACTCAGACACCTTTGCCTAGCAACTGAAGATGCAAAAACCAAACGGCTGCAGGTACACTGAGGTGCCTAAAATACACAACAACAGCAAAAGTAAACTAAGGCACCAAAGTTACACACTGGAAATCAGTCACTGTACTTTATTGCAGAAGACAAACGGTAAGCGCTTTCACAACTTAATGTTGCTTCATCAGAAGGTCTGATTTCCAGTGTGTAACTTTGGTGCCTTAATTTACTTTTACCTTTGCATAGCAGTATCAGAGGTCACAGTATCAACAACGCACCTCAGCTCATATAATTTTGCCACACAACAATGTGGTGTTTTAAGCTTTGATGTCTAATTCCCAAGTGGATGTATGTAAACCATTCTCACTGAAGATCAAACCACTGATAGTTAATACAAAAGTAGTGTTACTGCTAATGTGCTACAGATGATTCCTGAAATCATATATGACTATTCAGCTCTTTTGTTCTTTTGAGTCCAGGAAATTGGTTAGGTTGTAGTTGCACAAGGTGCAAACCTTTATTGTTACTCTGTGATGCAAACGGAATGGAGTTCTGGAAACATGACATTTGTTTGAATACACTTCTTTTGAATACAAAACTATCACACTGCAAGAATGCTACATGAGTCAAAGGTCATTTACCACAAGTATTACTGCCTTATATGTCAGTTTTGTGTTGTGGGACTTTTCTCTTTAGTGATGCATTTTTCCACTGAAATCAAGGGCTGCTTGTGGAGCTGCTAGTTATTGGAATAAGATATTTTACTTTTTAAACTGCAGGTGTAACTTAACAATTGAAATGTCCACTGTGGAATGCTACAAATGAAGAGCAGTGACAGTTTTTCATTGCTGTAGTGTTGCCCTTTCTCTGCAGTTGTCCAGCCTTAAAGTCACCATATTTAAACAGGGGTTAAATATGTTGTGCTATGTTACAAATGGTTCTCAGGATCAACAGCCTACTATTGACCTATGAATATTTGAACCTATGAATGGTGTACATGGGGACTGCCCTTCTGCAACAATGCTTATTTTGTATTCCGTGGGCATCATACTTTTTGCTACATTAGTGTTAATTTCTCTGTGTTGTAGGGCCTGAGGTTTGGATCTGAGGGGTTCAGCCATGGATCCAGGTTTTGTTGTGATATCTGTTTACCTAGTTTCTGTATTGACATTTATCTGAATTTTGCTTCATTGTATTAGTATTCAACTACCTGACTACAGACTTACTGATGATGCAGTAATACAGTAATATCACTAATGAAACTCTAAATCTTCTTTGCTCAACTTCCATAATATCAAGCACAAAAGTGTAGTCATTCAACTGTGAATTGTCAAGCTTAAAAAAAAAAAAATCACTGAATAGTTTTTGAGGAGACAAGCCTCCCCTGCATCCCACACTCACACTTCTACTTATGCATAATAATTCCAAGATCACAGCTCATCAGGAAAACGAGAAATTCCCAGGATGCTACAGTCATAGTCTTTTCATCCTGATGCACTAGAATTGCATAGTAATGATGTCATATTAGAGTGTCGATCACTAGTGCTTCAGACACATCCCTGGCACCCTGTGGCATTGAGCTTATCTGATTCTTTCTGCATCTCAGGAAACCTAGCAGGAGTTTCTTTTCATCCAACCCTACCGTTTATTCAATACTGCTTATCTGGATTTGCCAAGGTCACTGAGACTATCCTCCATTTTGGAATTATTGGCAAACTCTTTCAACTCAACATAAATCAATATTTACTTCATTTAATTAGTAATGGCTCTCTGATAGAACTCATAGCATTAAAATCACTGGTATTTGTTCTAAATAGGAAAATGCTACCAGTGGTGTATCATGAGGCTCTGTCATAGGCTCCCTCCTCTTTAACATATATTTCCTTGACAGAAAAGCCAATTTCAAAGGACTATAGCTAACCAAGTTTTTGATGGTTGCATACTGGGAGTGTTTAACAAATCCTACTCTTTAACTCAAATTTTCCTGCAAGGCTAGTCCAAATGAATGCTTTGCATATTAATCATGGTCTTACCCATAAAACAAAAAAATGCAGCTCAGTATACTATCGTATGTTTAGCATTACTTTTTGCTTACCATATAAATAACTGTTTTATTTAAATTTGACCATGACAGCAGGAACATCCATCAGTAATAGACCCTGTTTTGATCACCCCATCATTGTGGTCATTAGAAATATCCTTCTGTTTTGTACAAGGTATCATTTGTGGTATCTCAAGATCCATCAAACTAATAGTCCCACTGTATCTTTGCATATAATGTACCCTTATGAATATACCTTGCTAAGCACCAAAACCATCTTACGAAACCTCAGCATTTCCTCACCAAATTAACTCAAATCACATTACCCATACCAACTGCAGACATATAAAGGCCCTGTACCATTACTTGGTGGAATACAGATTCCTTATAGGTGATCTCTACTTACATCATCTGTGATATGAATGGTCTAGCAGTCTTTGAACTCTCACTTAAACAAAAGCAAATAAAAAAACTGATCTACACACTTAATCCTGTACTATCACATCAACAGCACCATATGACATTAAAGATACCTAACACAACAAATCCCCCTTTTCTGGAATAGGCTGCCCTTACAAATCATGCACAACATTTCACTAACAACATTAAAACTGGTCTAGCTGACAGAATAGGTGACTGCAAATTTTCAATGGCAATATGTGGGGAAAGTCTACATAACGGGGACAAATTCTATCTCCTTTTTTATGCTTCTATGACATCTCCTTTTTCTTGGTTTTCAACCTGATGCATTTTGAGTGCCAATACCTTGCCCCCTCATTGTTAAATTGAATGGGTGTGTCAAGCTGCTGCTCACCCACTTTCTAATTAAGAAGTTCAACCCGACCCACTGTGTCTGTGAACTGTCCCTTCTTTCATGTTTTCCATAGTGCTTAAAAGTGGCAAATGTCTTTTCCTGTTTTATACTAAGAGTTAAAACTAATACAGGAGTTACAACTCAGTGACAGCTACAGTATGTTAAGTGTTTTCCTAGAATGGTCTGAATTTCAACATGTACATGTAGATACCTTTTCTCTTACCATTCATGCATATTACCTTCATGTTTTGGTTACCACTGAAGTTATAATTACATACTATGATTCACTTGAGAAGGGAAATCATGTTTCAGGAATCTAGCAGAGTTTAAATTTCACTTTATTTTAAAAGTACCCTTTATGTCACAGTCTCTTTATATAAAATGCATGCATATATACCCACACACACACAGGTATGTATATATATATATATATATATATATATATATATATATATATATATATAATTTATTTATTTATTCAGTTTGATGACCGGGGAGGTCCACTGGGCTCAGGAGCCCATTTTCAGTGGAGGAGCGGGGAGATAAGCTCCACATTACATAATAATATAAAAGATAAAACAAAAGAAAATACAAAAGATAAAATTAAAATTAAGGTTCAAAGATACAGATACATAAAGATGCAACAGTCAGACTGAATGATATAAATACTGGTAGATTGTGATACAGAGACAATAAGAGGTATAGTGTTTACATAACCTATGAGTCATATATTGACATATGAGTCAGATATTAACATGGTTGATTAAAAAAGGTTACATAGAGTCTGAGTCTTGTTATGGTAGAGTGGTAGAACAAGCATAAATGTTAGGGAGGGGAATAAGGGGAGAGCAAACTATTTACAATACTTACGTATATACACAAGACAACAGTAAACAGTAAGTAAATCCAGGAACAAAGTAGATGGTAGTAGGAAATAGTATAGAAATACAGTTAGTGTGTACGGAGTAAACGTCTAGGTGGGGAAAGTGCAGTTGCACTTCCACCTAGAGAACAAGTAGGAATGGAGTAGAGTTTTGAAGTTGTCAGGATTTTCTGTCATTCGTAAAGAAGGAGAGAGAGAGTTCCACTTTTTGGCTAAGGAAAAAGATAGGAGGTGCTGCCCGGCAGGTCGCTTTGGTGTGTGTACAATGACTAGGTTTAGGTGAGCAGATCTAAGTGAAATGTTAGGGGTGTATGGTTGTAGGATGTTGGATAGTGCAGGACATTTAGAGGGGTTAAATAATAGCCTGTGGGCAGTGGTGAGTTGGAGGTAGTCTAGACGGTTGGGAAGTTCTAGCCAGTTTAGTGAGCGGAGTGCAGAGCAATGGTGGGAGGAGTGTTTGGCTTTGATGGCGAATTTTGAAATTTTATTATAACAACTTTCCATTTTTGAGGAGATGGAGGCAGATAAGTTAGTTAATAGAGGGGTGCCATACATTAGTGAGGGAAGAAGATAGGTAGTGGAGAGGGTTTGTGTAGAAGAAGGAGAGAGACAGTGGATGTTTCTGTATAACAGGCCTAGTTTTTGATGTGTTTTCTTCATGTTGAGTTGAATATGTGTGTCATATTTTAGGTTTTCATCTATAGTGACCCCAAGGAGTTTGGCATAGGGAACAATTTCTATGGTTGAGTTGTTGTGGCTTCTAATTTAGAAGGACTGTTTGTCAAGAGGGAAGGATTTTTAGGGGGGGGAGAGTAGTATTTTAGATTTGTTAGCATTTAGAGATAGGTGGTTTTGGTGCATCCAGCTCTCAGTGGTGGAGAAGGCAGTTTGAGTGTATGCTAGAAGTCCAGGGAGATTGGTGGCACAGCAGATTAAAGTGGAGTCATCGGCGTATTGTACGATTTTAGTGTTTGGGATGGCAAAGTGGAAGTCGTTGATAAAGATATTGAAAAGCATGGGACCAAGAATGGAACCTTGGGGAACTCCAGTGAGGGTAGGAAGGAAGCTGGAGGTGCCTTTCCTCCATTTCATAGCTTGAGATCTATTGGAAAGGTAACTTGAGAACCAGGATAGTGTATTGTGTGAGAGGTTGAGGTTAGCTAGGTGGCTAAGGAGATGAGTATGGGAGACAGTGTCGAAAGCCTTAGAGAGATCTAGTAGGACTGTTGCTACTATTTTACCAGTGTCACGAGCATGATTGACTATATCTAGGAATTAAAGTAGAGCAGTTATAGTGCTATGGCCAGGATAGAAACCATGTTGGGTGTGAGAGAGGAGATGGTTTTTGTTAAGGAAAAGCATTAGCTGAATGTGAATGCATTTTTCCAGTATTTTGGAAATTGGAGAGAGGATGGCTATGGGGCGAAAGTTTGAGGCATTGTTATTTATACCACCTTTATGGAGAGGGTGTATAAAGGCAGCATGCCACAGCTTGGGGACTTTTGGTTCCTGTATGGATCTGTTGATTAGGATGCTAATGGGGAGGGTGATTCCATCTGCAGCAATTTGTAAGAATTTAGATGGAATGTTATCTGGGGCATTAGAGCAAGGTTTCAGTTTGCTGAGAAGTTTTTTTATATATGAGGTAGAGACTGGATTGAGTTGAAAAGTGGGGGGAGGGTTGGGTTTGGAGGCTGGGGTAGAGTGACTGAACTGTGAGGATGGGTTAATAGGGAAGGACTTATTTAGTTCAGCTATGGAATTAATAAAGGAGGAGTTGAAAAGAGTGGCAATTTCTGGGTCGGACTTGGTAGCGTCAGGGCAGGGATTGTTTTTGGTGCCTGGGTTGAGAAGTGAATTAATGGACTTCCAGAATTGTTTGGGGTTTTTAGAGTGGTTGGCTTGGAGAGTCATAAAGTAGGATTGTTTGTCTTTGGATATATGTCTTTTAGTAAGGTTGTGGAGTTGTTTATATTGAATTAGGGTCTCTGGTTGTTTATTGTGCTGAGATAATTTCCAGCATTTATCTCTCTGTTGCATAAGTTTTTTGGTTTCCCTAGTTAACCATGGTGCTGAATTGGATTTGATTTTTATAGATCCAGGTGGTGCTTGGGAATTATGTACATTTAGGAAAGTAGAGTTAAAGGCCTCAATGGCGCTGTCAAGTGGTAAAGTCTTTAGATTGTTCCAGTTAGTTTGTTAAAGGGTATTAGAAAAAGTTAGAGGATTGAAGTTCGTTAGGTTGTGTGTATGTGGGTATTGGTGCTGGAGGGGGGGAGATTGGGTTGCTCAATGGATGAAGGCAGGCAGGTGGTCACTGAAAGAGTCGGGGAGGATTCCAGAGTCCAGGATGATGTTAGGGTGGGTAGCTAGGATCCAGTCAAGTGTAGATCCTGGAGGATTGATCTTGTTGGGTCTAGTGATAGAGTTGGTTAATTGAGTAAAGTTGAAAAGATTGGCAGCAATGGCTGGGTTAAGGTTATTAATTTTGTTCCAATCTATATTAACATCTCCTAAAATGTAGGTCTCTAGGTTAATATTAGTTGAGGCCCATTGGAGGATTTCTTCAAGGGTGATAGTATTGTTACCTGGGGGAATATAAAGGGATATAAAGCAGATACTTTTGTGAATATTCATTTGTAGTAAACCTATGACTAGTTCTGCATTGTAAAACTGTGGAATGGGGTTTGGGTATGGAATAATGGGGAGTAAATTAGAAAATATCAAGGCTATTCCTCCACCTTTTCTGTTTAAGTTATCAGATCAAAGGGCTTGAAAGCCATGGGGTAGGATTTCTGAGTCAGAGATGGTAGGTTTTAGCCAAGTCTCAAAGATGGCTACAATGTTTGGAAGGTTGTGTTGAAGCCAAGCATGGAAAAGAGTGGATTTATTTCTTAGACTTTGGGCATTGAGAGTAACTATTTTTAGGCTTTTAAGATTAGTGGTTTTGGCACATTTTGGGGGGATGAGATTGTTTGAAGTGCTAGGTCCAGGGTTTGGGTGGATATCACCTGATAGAAATAGGTGGAAGAAAAAGGGAGATAGTAGGAGATTTAGGAGATTTAGCTTGCCTTTAGATTGTTGTGCACAGTAGATCAGAGCTTTAGGGAAATAATGCTCTCTAGAGGTGGGTAAAATCTTTGGTTTAAAGTAGTGGAGAGGATTGGGCTGTAGTAGAGAGGAAGATATGGTATGGAAGTGAGTTGTGGTGGGGTTAGAAGGTAGAATGGGAGTTGAGAGGTAGGACAGAAAAGAGGGTGAAAGAGGAGAGGAGGTATAGGAGGTAGTAAGGTATAGTGGAATTAGAATTAAGAGGGTGATGAAAGGGATTTTTAGAGTGTGAAGGAGTGAAGAATACATAATGTCACGAGTTAAGCATGACAGATAAGGAAGTATGGGAAGTATAGTATAGGTAGGGTAAAAGAGAGAGAGAGAAAGCAGGGATGTAAGTGTATTGTAATGTGTGTGGGGAGTGGTTTTAATAAGTGGGAGGATAGAAGGATGTAAGTGTAGGGAGTGGCCTATAATTGATGGGAGGAGAGGAGAAGGGTGAGAAGGCAAGTAATTGGTGTGAATAGAGGGGGAGGAGTTTACTGGAGAGATAAATGTATGGGCAGTGGGGGTGGGTGGAATTTGGGGGTAGGGTAGGGGAGTGGAGTGAGCCTGCAGGGCGAACGGAGCAGGTAGAGCCTGCAGGGTGAATGGAGCAGGTAGAGACAAGAGAGTGGAACAGCTCAAGATGAACAATCAGTGCTGATTGCTCAGGTAGGTGAAAGTGCAGGTGAGTAGAGAATAATAAAGTAAAGTAGTAATATTCAGAGGAGGAAAGTGGTGGTTACAGAAAAGCAAAGGATATGTGAGGGAAAGATAAGGGCAAGATATGGGCAGCAGAATGTAATAGAAGAATTATATAGGATAGCAGGAGCAGGGTATAGGCAGCAAAAGTAGAAGATGTGAGTTATAGGATAGCAGGATAGGATAATGGATTGGACTGGATGAGGGGCCACCTAGTGGGCAGGGAATGTTAATACAGTAGACGTAAGTGTCTGGGAAAGGCTGGTCAAGGACTAGATACTAAATATGAGTCAGCTAAAGGAGGCAACAAAGGAGGGAGTAACGGTCTGTAATCTAATTACTGAGTACAGAGAAGAGTATGGCTGCTGGCAGTCCTGGCTAGGAGCTAACAATTATAAGCTGCAAGACATAATACTATTAAATGTCAGCTTTTCTGCCAGTATTAGGAGAACACATATTTTCTTCTTCCTTTCTTAGAAGAGCACAGGGATGAGACCGCAGGTGATATGGAAGGGTCCTGAGATTCCAGATACTCAAATTCTTAGCCTCATATGCATGTGTGTGACATATGTGTGCCTGTTTGTATATTTATGTATATATGTATATATATATATATATATATATATATATATATATATATATATATATATGTGTGTGTGTGTATATACATATATATCACTCTCTCTCTCTCTCTCTATATATATATATATATATATATATATACATATGTATAAATATATACACACACATGTAGAAATAGATATATATGTATATGTATGTGTGATTCTATTACAATTCATCACATTTCACTTTATTGACAAGAAAAAAAAATGGTGCTTCATTTCATCTAAAACTCATTTCATACACAAAATATATCTCCAAAAGTTTTTTTGCCTGGGGGGGGGGGGGGCAATCAAATATTTGATGGCCATTGCAGCAGTCTTGGAACTGAGACAGTAGAGTGAACTGTAAGAAAAACACCAGGAGGAATTTGTTATCATTTGTTTTTGTTAGAGGAGTGCTGAACTACTGAGTTAGAGAAAGAGTTATATAGACTTCATGAAAGATCTGCAATCAGCTGTAAGGAAATATTTTGAAGGTGCTGTCAGAGCCATAACTACGGCAGGGACAAGGGGTAGCTTCCAGGGGAGCAAGCTGCTCAGGGGCACAACTATCAGGTGCCAGTGCTGTTGGATTGCAGTATCAGCATCGATTTAGCAATGCAGATAATGCCTTTATGGCAGGTCTGAAACACTGAAGTGTTTAACATGAAGTGAGTACAGTGGTAATTGTAGTTCTGTAGCAAGCTGCCTATTACAGTTTCAGCAGCAGCAGCTTGCTACAGTTGCAGGACTGCCAGTTAATGTATCTGCACAAAGTACCAAAGGAGCTAGCTATGGTTCTGGGAACTGGTCATGAACTTCTTCTTTGCTTTAACTATTTTTTTAGAGTAACTTGTGTATTATTTGTAAGCTTACTGTATCTGTTTAATAAATATTAATGTGTTTCTAAAGCTGGTCTCTCTGCTGCATTTAATGTTCCATGTTTTGTGTGTATGTGTTTGTGTGTGTGTGTGTGTGTGTGTGTGTGTGTGTGTGTGTGTGTGTGTGTGTGTGTGTGTATGTATGCGTGCACATGTGTGTAGAGACATACAAGGTGTTCAGTGATTGTGTGTTATTCTTTTTTTTTTGGCAAAATTGCTGCATTGCAGTTAAAATACTATGTCATTTAAACAGCCTTTTTATACTGTATACTACAGTAAAGTGAGGAGCAGAGAGCATGCAGCAGTAGACAGTAGGCTGATTTGGGACACTTGTAAAACCAGTAGTAAAATGGAAGGGCTTCAGCTCAGTACAACAGAGATCTTAGTCTGCCTTTTGCAACACAGGATATATTTTGCCAAAAGTGAGAGGTCCTTGTGGTTGCCAACAGGAAACTTTATTGGAAAAGATTTTTGCCTATATGTGTAGAGGGAGCATTTGGCAAAGACTATTGGCTATTTGAATCTGCCATTTGGAGAACATATTAGATGAAATGGTGGTAAAAGAAGAGAATACCATAGGACCTATGCAAAGGATTGGTTGTACTTTCCTTTTCATAGGCTACAACATTTGGTGGATGAAACACCTGCAGTATAAGATTTTACTTTTGTTTTTGATTAAAAAGTTTTCCTTCAAAGCCACGTTTTCATTTCACTTTTTTCCACTGTAAATAAATGTACTGAGCTAAACAGTGTTGTCTACACTATGAGTCGCATAATACAGTTCACACACACACACACACACACACACACACACACACACACACACACACACACACACACACACACACACACACATTGAATTTTTTTTGAAATGGCGACACCCTGTGTGGCAGTGGCTGCTTTGGCTCGACAGAAATGTGCATTATTTGTCTTGGTTTACATTGAATCTAGGGGGAAAAAAAATCACAGGCAAATACTGAAGGTATCCTAAGTTATAATGCTGATAGACTCTTGGAAATTCGATTTTTAAGTTTGCAGTGCTGTATGTTGATGGGCTGTTGCTAGGGGGGCCTATAATGTCTAATACACTCCAAGAACTCCACAAACTGGGAATTATACTAAAGCATGACCAAAAATGTATCCATCAAGTAAATCTGACTTTCACCACTCAGAGGATGCATACAAAAAGGAACAGATGTGAAAGATCAAGGAAATGAGGTTCTCAGGCTGGTCTAACTGCCTGACTCAAGGCTAACCCTCACAGGCCTGTACTTCCCTCTATGCTACTGGCAAATGTTCACTGTCTGGATAATAATATGGACTACATAAGGCTGGAGCTCTCCACACAAAGTAAGGTGAGAAACAGTTGTTTGCTAGTGTTCATGGAAATGTGTTTAAACTCCCATATAAATGATAGTGCAATCTATGTGGATGGGATGACACTATTTCAAGCTGACAGGAACTAGTCCCTCAGTGGTAAATCTCGAAGAGGGGGTGTTTGTATTTACATAAACAAGAACTGGTGTACCAACTGCGAGTTTGTTACCACCCACTGCTCTGAGAACATTAATTTCATGTCACTAAAATGTAAACCTTTCTACTTGCCAAGTGTGTTTAATGGTGTGAGCATCACAGCTGTTTACATCCCTCCCTGGGCCAATACTGGCCACACTTTACCAGTTCATAAATTATATAGAGAACAAGAATCTGGAGTTTGTTTACATAATAGCAGCTGACTTCAACCAAGACAACCTGAAATCTGTACTACCTCGCTACCACCAGCACATGAACTTCGCAATAAGGGGGGAGAACATACTGGACAAAGTCTTGACTGATGTAAAACTAGTTTGCAAGGCAGTACCCTCTCCACATGTGGGTAACTCGGACCATTTTGCCATTATGCTAGTTCCTGCATACAAACCACTGTTAAACAGAAGTAAACCATCAATGAATCAAATACAGGCATGGCCAGAGGTAGCAGTCTTGGCACTACAGGATTGCTTTGAAAGCATGAACTGGAATGTGTTTAAGGAGGTGGCTACAGTGAATCACCACATTGACCTAGAGGAGCACACAGGGTCTGAGATGGCCTATATCTCAAAGTGTGTGGATGATGTGACAGTCACCAAGAGCATCACCACATGCGCAAATTGGAAACCCTGGCTGAGGAGTTAGGTATATGAGCTTCTGAAAGCATGGAATACTGCACTGCATTCAAATCAAAGAACAAGGATGCCCCCAGAGAGGCCAGGGAGAAACTTTACAGAGGAATAAAGGAGGCAAAGCATGCCTACGGTCAGAGAATTCAAGGTCAGTTGTCTCACTTGAGAGAATCTGTGGCAAATGATACAAGCTATAACAGACTACAGGCCTATTTCCTCTCAATGTGATGACAACACTGAATTCCTAAATGAGCTTAACATCTACTTCAGCAGGTTTGATGAAGGAAACAATACTGTTGCAATAAAACTCCCTATCAGACTAGGTGATGAAGTGCTCTGCTTCAATCTAGCAGATGTTCAGAGGACCCTAAGCCGAGTAAATCCTAGAAAAGCAGTTGTTCCTGGCAACATTCAGGGGTGGGTACTCACAGACTGTGCTGCTCGGCTGTCAGCTGTACTCATAATATTCAACACATCTCTGTGCCAAGTCATAGTACCCAAGTGCTTCAAGACTACAAAAGTCATAGCACTACCCAAGAAGCCTCAGCCAGCAAGCCTAAATGACTATCATTCAGTTGCTCTCACCCCCATGGTAATAAAGTGGTTTGAGTGGTTGATCAAGTACTTTCTATGATCAAGCCTACCTGCAACACTGGATCTGCTGCAATTTGCTTATCGATCCAATCACTCCACAACAGATGCCATCTCATTAGCACTTCACTAATCCATGCCATATCTAGAAAACAAGAACTGTTATGCTCAGATGCTATTCATTGATTTCAGCTCTGCCTTCAATACGATCATTCCACAACATTTGATAGAGAAGCTGGTCCAGCTGGGCATCAGCACCCCCTTATGCAACTGGATACTGGACTTTCTCATTGACAGACCCCAAAAAGTATGAGTGGGTAAAAACAACTCAAAGAGCATAACAATGAGCATGGGAGTCCCTCAAGGATGTGTCTTGAGCCCACTGCTGCTCACTATAGTGACACATGCCTGCATCACTAGGCACAGCTGAAACCAGATCATCAAGTTCGCGGATGATACCACAGTTAAAGGTCTTATCAGCAATGGTGACAAAACAGCTTACAGAGAAGAGGTGAACTATCTGATCGACTGGTATGATATCAATAACCTGGCTTTGAACATAAACAAGACCAAACAGTTAAATGGACTTCAAGAGGAATCAGGAAGCACATCATCCATTCAGAATTAAAGGGAAAGAGCATCAAATTACTGGGGACTTGTCATGGTTGACAAACACCAACTATATTGTCAAGAAGGCACAACAATGTCTGCACTTCCTACAAAGGCTCCTTCTGTCTTTAAAGCTTCTATAGAGGTACCATCAAAAGCACCTTGACAAGCAAGCTCATAGTTTGGAATGGGAACTGCAAGGCTTCAGACTGCAAGGCTTTCCAAAGGATGGTGATGATAACAGTGAAGATTATAGGGTCCTCACTCCCATCTTTAAAGGGTCTGCATGAGGCTTGGTGACTAGGCCCAAAACGATAGTGAGTGAACTCACTCCCCATGCTCAGGGACTGTTCCCTGTTTGTCTTCAGGCATCTATTCTCACAGCATGTGTTGCAAGTCATCCAGATTTAGCAGGAGTTTCATTCCACAGGCCATCAGACTATTGAACTCTAATAACATATGCAATAACAGGACATCAGATCAATCAATTACATAGCTGAAGGAAAAACTTCTCAGTGCAATCTTTAATGCAGATTGCTCTAAATAGTGCAGCAGCTAGGCTGGTCATCCCTTACTGTTGTGCAATAATCAAGAGGCAAGATAAAATTCTGTGCAAAGAGAATAATTAAGTCTCATATTCTGTGCAATATCTACATGTGCAATATTGATTGAGTGCTGCTACTAGTTATATGAGCAACTAATCTATGTCATGGTAACTGCCTGTTGTTATGGTATTGTTAAATAGTCATGTTGCTTTCTTGTACTGTATGAGCAGTCTACATTTACTGTGTTGTTAAGTAGTCATGTTGTTTTCTAGTATTTGTATGAGCTGTCTGCACTTCTGGACTGAAGCAGTGAAATTTCACTCAGCTTACACTGTTATGTGGGTCTTAATGACAATAATGTTTACTTTGACTTTGACTTTGATTTGACTTTGACTACCAATGATTTGTTATGGATGATCTGACCACAACTTGGCAGTTATTTGTGAGGGGGCATGTGCCTCCCTCCCCATTCAATGTGAGGACTCTGCCCCAACACCACTGGTCTGTAAATATACTACTGCTTTGGTTCCACAACGTAGAACAAAGGAAAACAGAGTGCCACTGCTGTAAAAAACATTTATGGCTGTTTAAGGTAAGATGAATGTGGGAAGTTCAAGCTTTTTTTCTTGTATCAAGTAGACTGTGTGTGTGTGTGTGTGTGTGTGTGTGTGTGTGTGTGTGTGTGTGTGTGTGTGTGTGTGTGTGTGTGTGTGTGTGTGTGTGTGTGTGTGTGTGTGTGTGTGTGTGCGCACGTGTGTGTGTTTGATATGTGTGCATGTTTATGTAGGAGTGACACCATGTTTTTGTGTGTCACTTTCAATACTAGACTTCAATAATTTTTAATTTGATTCATGTATATGTATACGAGTTCTTCTAAAGCAGTCATTGCTTGCAAGTCCTGTAATGATCATCCTTGACTTCTTTCATTTTTTTAAAGAATATTAGTCTGAATTCATTTAAATGAATATCTAACTGTATTTTTTTTTGCTGGAACAAACCTCATCTAACTTGGCCAGTATAGACCTTTAACTATTCGTCTCCTGGCTATATACAATTATCTGTTCATTTTTAGTAACATCTGTGTTTGCAACATGGTAATATCTGTTATGCACTAAAGTTAAACAATTTGATTTTGTCGTACATCATTTTTATTTAGCAATGTATACCCCTTCAATCCATTAGCAGTTTGAATGAAACTCAGCATTGTGTCTGGTTTCTATTGAATTACCACAGAACTGCTGGCAGGCTCTCTTCCTGTTTATTGTTCCTTGTCCTTAAAATGGGAAACATCATAGATGATTGAAAAAGCCTGTTTATTGAGTAACTAGTTAGCAATGGACACTGTTATAATTATCTCTCCTAAAGCATTATAAACTGAATCATAAAGAGTCAAGGAAAGATAAAATTATCAGTTATCCTTGTTTAGATATGGTAGAAAATAGAGCGGTATGTTTATCAGATGCTGAAACACAATAAAGGCAAAAATGCCAAGCAAAAACATTGAAATGGAGACTAGACACATCTACAACCAAAATATTTAATAGCAAAATAAGATGGACATTTTCCCAAAGTAAGTCTGTTTTGCACATTGTACCAGCAGTAAGCCTGTAGTCAAGCTATTCAGTTGCATTAGGTTAAGTTCTACCAGAGCATGGAAATGCTAGCAACCCCTTGTTTATCACACAGAGTCCATGTCTTTAGTTAATCTTATGTATGCAATGCCAAATGTTCAATGCATGCTGTCTGTGTGACTGTTTTTATGAAATCAGTCAGATAGTTACCATGTGCATTGTATGACAGGAACTTTTCTCTCCTATCCTGAGCACATTCTATCGCAATTAATTGCTTGTGTAATTGAACTTGTTATTCTGTGATTATTTATTGTGACTTTCTTTGTGTACTTGATGTTTGAGAAGTGAACATCAGTCAACACATTTTCTTTCAAATATACATATGTGTGTGTGTTTGTGTGCGTCTGTGTATATGCACACTTAGATAAAAGAGAGTTGTTCTTCTCCTGATGTGTATAGTGGTAATGCATTTTATCTATCATCTATTGTTTTCTTTAGTTGCTTAATTTTTTTGCCTAGTTTGGATGTCTGACAAGTTTTACTGTACATGTCTTCCAGTATAAGCTCATGTTTTATGCATCACACTGTACTGTTTCAAATACTAACAGACTGAGAATCTCAGTAGACATCTTACTTATTTTCTGCATGTTTTTCTTTTAAGCCTGGTTATTTTCTGTTACTATATTAAATGACTTTCTTTTTTCTGGAAGCTACTTCAGTTACAAGTTTTCTCTTGGTTGGAATTGTCTATTCCAATTAGTGTCATTTTGTATTTTGAAAAAAATATATATGCGCAGCCTAAAAAATAATGAGGTGAAGTTTATTAGTGGTTGTGACGATTGGGGAGAGATGGGCAAAGACTGCCAGCCTAGTCAAATAGAATGTGATATATAATTCTGGCATTTGTAAATAAATGTAAAATATAGGCATGTTTTCTTGAGTGTAAAAGAATATTGTGAAATGTGGAACTGCAAAATATGTGACAACATTGCACTCTACTGACCCAGTGAAGAATGTTGTGACCCTTTCATTTTAGAATTCAGCTCCAGTGAGTCTGGATAAAGGTTTCATGCCCATCGTTTTAAGGCTAAAGTTTATGACCAGAATTTAGATGTGGAATGCGCTTTATTGCTTTGGTTTCTGTTAGAGTATGCATGTGAAATTACTTATATTATTGTAAGTTTCTGAGCAGGTGTTAGATTGCTAAATAATGCAGTTTGCGGCCAGAGAACTCCAGACTAAGTGTCAAAAATGTAATTTGGGAGGGCTTTAAAGACATGTTGTTTAAATACTATTTCTCACAAGAGACTGTGAGCATTTTGATCTTGGATATCTAACTCAGCACTCTGCCTTATGCTCACATGTAACTTTTAGCACCATACTTTCTTGTAGGAATAGTTAAAGCTAGTAAAGATTAATTAGGTATTTTTCTTTGAAATCAGACCTGTCCTACTGTATTATTTTAAGTTTCTGTGTGATCTCTGAACTCTTAGATATCTCTGTGGTGTAGTAGTATTGTCTTGTGTTTTAATTATTTATTATTAAATAATTTTAAAAACCTTTACCTGTGGCTGGTTTGTGTAGAGATAAGCTCTAGAGTACATTGCATATTTATAGAGTTTATTGTAATAGGCCACTCTAATAAGCCTTAGACTGTATAGTCACATTACCAATTGGATAATAATATTGCACAGTAATAATTGGACACTCTTTTAAGGGCCTTTTAGTAGCTGATATTATTAGCTGGGTGGTGGCAGGGAGTACTACCTCATGGTCTGGGTAAAGGGGCACAGCTGGAGAATCTGTGTCAGCCTTTCCCAGGGGTGTCTGTGAAGTTGTATAAATACTTATATCAAAGTGTGTGTGTGTGTGTGTGTGTGTGTGTGTGTGTGTGTGTGTGTGTGTGTGTGTGTGTGTGTGTGTGTGTGTGTGGTGTGTCAGCTACTTGGCAGGGACACAAAGCACTGGTTGGACAGACAGGGTACTGGAGGTTTTAGCTTGCCCAATTAGGCTGAGACCTGGACCCTATAGCGGTGCCAGTGGGGAGTCTTATTGGGCAACTGGTGAGCAAGGGAGCAACCAGCCCCAGACTAACTGTGATCTCTGTGTGCACTTAAGGGAAATTGTACTTTACTGTGTGTATTAGTTATCCTTTCCCCTCTTCTAGTAGACGACCTCCCTGGTGTTAGTGGTGAGGATTGAGGCTCCTTGATTGCTGGGCCAGGGCACGGTCGTCACAATGGTATTAATATTTTTCTAGTAAATAAATTATATTTTACCATTTTCTGTTCTGTTTCTGTGGACCTACATATTTCATATGCGACTGTACTCATTTCAGTAGGATTGTGGTACATATAATGAGAGTCAGACCTTGAAGTTATCATACAGTATAGCCATGATTTTTCCAAGTTTATAAAAAGTTCATAAAAAAGGCAAATGTCTGGGACTGATTCAACAATGAAAGGTTCCATTTTGCTGTGTAAGCAACATTCCAAGCAAGGCATGTCTACTTGGTCAGCTATCTTCAGATCATCTGATTAATGGATTATCTTAGAATAATTTCCTCCAATTTGTAGCTCAGTTTCAATAAAGAGAAAAACACTTGAGCTGATGAGGAATACCTGCTTAAACCAGTTCATGTATAAATCATGAATACTCAGCTCCTCATATGTACTTGACAAATGGCCATGTAAGATTCACATGTTTGGCCAGCCATTAACAAGCATTGCATTTCATTAAGGAGAACTGAGTCTCAGAACTATACAAAGAGTTCCCTTATTCTGCATCTACAGATTAATATGTGGCCAAGATGCTTCATTTTGAAACTCTTCTCATCTTAAAAGTAAGATTTTGGATGCTGTATAAGTTTTTAAATTACCTTAAACATAATGTCTGTCAATAATAACAAATGAGTTATAAAGTTCAAATCCATATAAATGATTTGGAACTGAAGATTTAAAATTTGCAGAATAACCTAACTATAATACTATCATACATTTGGCGCATTTTAACAAGGCTAAATGGAATAATTTATTAACTGTTTTTAGTGTTGTGGCTTATTTATTTTTGTTTGTGTTTGTGTTGATAACATAGCTGTTTGAAAAATTCATAATCACATAACTTGTTTATGGTATTGTAAACTTGAAGGTGGTTTTAATTTTGTTAGTTTAAAGGACTTTTACTAAATAACAATTTTTGAAGTCACATGATAAATTTCTTTTTTAAAGTGTCATTTCTTTGTAATTCAAGTCTGAAGAAGTTCCCAGTTATGGGCACAGAAGCCTGTTCTGGTATTTGTTTGACAAATAAGACATTTTTCAGTCTTGCTGTTTTTTATGCAATGTATTAGTTGTATATAGTAAATATTAATTTTGTAAGTTTATGGCCAAAATATTTTATGAATTTTTTTGGACTTAGTCGAACAACTGCACTGATGTTAAATATATAACTATGCAGTGTCTTAAAGTTATAACTATGCAGTGTCTTAAAGTTTCTTCTGGCAAGAGCTGAAGACATTTTTCCCTTTCCATTTTTGATGAAGTGGGGTCACGTGAACATTTCACTCAGTATCTTGTTTAGAAATAATACTGATATTAATGTCAGTGTTGTGAGCTCAGCCGTATAACCTCTCTACTTTACATTACATTTTGTCTAACAATAGTGTAAGTCAAATAGTTGCTTTCTACCTTCTCTGATACAATAATGAAGTTTGAGGTCACAGCCCTTACAGTATATGCTGGGTTCATTTGGCAAATCACCTCACATAAAACATTTAGGACTTCTTTGGGTACTGTGTTTGTGCATTTATTCTAAGGGTAGTAGTTTCATATATGTGTGTTTATGTTAACTATTACAATTACTGCAATTTGAATTATTGTGAGGTAAGTGCATAGTATAACCTGTCTGATTCTTTAGCATTTTCCAAATGAATACTCACTATTCCAATGGAGATGAGTAGAAGAGCTACTGTACTGTTTATAAGAACTAATGTTTAAATGTACCATGTTTAAAATGGTTTAAGAATATCTTTGTGCAAACATTTTTTACTGTAGTTATTTAATGATTCCTGTCAGTTTCTCAGTGTGATTGGTTCTTCCGTCTGGTTCTTGGCTGAAGTGCTTTCAGTGCAGATTCAGCACTTCCTCTCTGTCCATGTAGGATTTTTGCTGTTCCCCTCCCTCACACAAAAGATATGCTTATAAGTGAATTTATAGGCTTAAAATTGTTCATACATATAAATCAAACTGTGAGTGTGGATGCACATACTTGGATTAGTATGATAGTATCTCATCAAAGGCTGTTTCTCTGGCCTCTCCACTGAGTGCTAGAATGAACAAAAAGTTCCACAGGATAAATTGGCTATCCAAGAATGGATGAATTAATTCATTCGTTAATGAAAATGAATGACTGAATATATGTTTTGCAGTGCTTTACTATTGCTCACTAAGTATTGTGTATTATGGGTACAGGTAGGGGAAATTTCTTTTCTTAACATTTTAATGTTTTATATTTATGCAGTAGAGTTCAGTTAGCCCTCAAAATTATATTTTTCTCAACCTCTTGTCATAATTTAAACACAATGCAATACATGTAACTTGTATATGATTATGAAAGAACAGGGCTATGGCAGTCCATCACACTTGTTCTGAATTTTTATTGTGAGGGGCCACATTGAATTAGTATTGTTTTATATTACCAGAAATTCGACTTTGTATATAATAGCAAGCAGAACAGGTTTGCTTATCTTCCTTAAGTCATGCCACCATGAATTTATATGCAAGAAAACACGAAAGGAGAAAATGTTCACTATAGTAATTTCCTTGGTATAAACAAACTGCTGGATGTAATTCAGTACAGATATGCCAGATGTGAAGTGCTTTACAGGAACTCATTTTGTGTACATACCATCTCTGCATGATTTCTCCACATGTTTGGTGACATTTTATCATAGTTAATATGCCAAATAAATGTCTTTGTATTTTAAGAAAGCTGCGTAGATATGAAGAATAAAATGACATTTTAACAGTTCTCATTAGTTCTACTCCACAAGAGAAATCATACAAACGTCTCTGTGATAGACAGAAAATATGTTACAATTTATGTTTTACCAGTATTATGGGAATATTATTTTCAATGAAATTTTAGGAATTATTCATATTTCTCTTAAATTATGCTTTCAGTTAATGCTGTTTTACTGCAAACCACAAATGTAATAGTTAAAACTAGCTTCCAGGCACCCTCCATCAGTTTTCCTTTGTAGGATTAATGGCAGAAGAGACCATAAAGGGATTCCTGTTCTAACCATTCGGAGATAAGGTTTGACAACATATCCATTAGGCTGTGTAGACTTTTATTAAGGTAACAGATGGAGAAGCAATGCTTGTTGACAAAAGGGAAGGCATTTGTTTCTGACTTTGTTCAGTTAAAGAAGCAGGGCTGTATAATACTCATTATGGTTTAAAATGCATGGTGCATTTTTTGATATCTTTCATCAAATACATTGAAAATGTTTTTTTTTTTTCACACCAGTGTTTTTTTATTAACATTTTCCAGATATATCCAACATATTAGCAGCATTTCTGGAACTGGCTTTGTGTGATTGCTGGCATGACTATGTAAAACAATACAGTGTGCTTCACTTGGACTTATTTTATTTATTTGTTAACTAGATAAAGTGGGATAAAAAAGGTCCTGCTTTGAGTCAGGACTAGGGCCAGAGGAAAAATATATTAATGTACTATGGCTTGTAATAGGTATGAATGAATATTAACACTTACTGTAAACTTTCATTCATTTATTCATTTTTACACCCTTAATCAAGTTCAGGGCTGATACTTGATTTAACTTACTAAAGATGTATAAGTAGAAAATTATACACTATGAAAGACTTTCTGAAACTTGTAACATAGTCTGAAACATGAGTTTTCTTTAGAAAGTTGATTGGATGTGTTGCGTATCATAGCTGACTTATCAAAATTATTCTCCATGTTACATTTAAGGGTATAAAACTGTCTGAAGGCTAACCAAATACAGTCCTCAAAAGCAGGTTATAATTCATCTCGTTTGTAAACATTGTTCTTTTCTGCTATGAAATGGACAAGCAAAGCATTTCCATT
>NC_056733.1:1753232570-1753325381 GCF_019279795.1 Protopterus annectens
GGCCCTTCTGGAGGATATCTGTGTCAGATGTGTTTTCACTATGGCGCCTAGTTTGCAGTCATCTGCAAACTTTGTCAGCCATAACCCTCCTGTGTTTGCTTGTACTTCAGAAAAGTAGATGCCAAACAAGAGTGGACCCAGGACTGAGCCTGTGGACACCACTTGTGACAGGCTTTGAGTCTGACATGGCTCCAGCAACTCTGACCCTGTGGGTTCTGTCACTTAGCCAGTTTGCAACCCATCTTGAGATGTATGGGTTTACATTCAAGCTGATGAGTTTTTCATGATACCTGAGTGGGGTATTGTGTCAAGGCCTTTGCCAGGTCGAGGTAGGCTGTATGGACTGCCTTTCCCTCATCAATGGCCTTGGTGACTGTCTCGAAAAAGTCAACCAAGTTTAAGAGGCAGGATCTGCCTTTGACAAAGCCAAACTGGGTTGGATCCAAAGTCTGCAAGTTCCCTATGTCTTTATTTATGAGTTCCATTATGATCCTCTCCATGGCTTTGCAGATAAGGCTTGTCAAGCTAATGGGGCTGTAATTTCCAGGGTCTGTGGAGGCACCGCCCTTATGAAGTGGGACCACAGTCGCCGTGCGCCACTCCTTGCGTATGCATCCTGAGGTGAGGCTAAGATTAAACAGCTGTCCTAACTGTGGGTTTAATTCCTCGTTGAGTTCGTGAAGCACACAGCCGGGGACACCATCCGGTCCCATGGATGCTGTGTTTTGCCTTAGTGAGGGCAGTTCTCACCTGGGCGTTGGAGATGTTTGGGGGCTACAATCCTCTGGAATAGATATCTCTCCTTTGGGGGAGGGGAGAAGTTTGCACTGAACCTGTCAGCCAGTATGTTGGCAATGTGTGTAGGTTCAGTAATTTTCACATCATTTTGAACTAATTCTGAGCATATCTGGGAGTTTCCTCCTAGGTTTCTAACATAGCTAAAGAAGGCCTTATGATTCTCTTTAGAGTCCTTGGCGATTTTTCTCTCAAAATTTGCCTTGGATGATTTTATGAGAGCTCTTAGTTTTTTACTTATAATGATCAAAGGTGTCTTACCTTTCAAGGATTTTGCTCTATCTTGTAGCTTCCTCCTTTTGTTGTAGAGCTTGTTTATGGCTGGGGTCCACCAGACTGGACGTTTGCCTTTGGTACAGAGAGTCTTAGTTTTGCTTGGGATTGCCTGATCCATGCAGTCCTGTAGGTGCTGGTAGAAGGCATGTGTAAGTGATTCAGCGGTTTGAGTAATGTTTACCACTGGCTCAGGGGCCTTAAAGGAGACCACACTAGTTTTTAGAAGTGTGAAATCGGCTTTTGAGAAGTTTTTCACTGTGGTCTTTTGTTTCGGGTGGGGCGGGATGAGGACCTCCAGCGAGATTAGTTTATGATCTGATCTCACCAGTGAGGGGTATACTTCCGGTGTTGAACATTTTGATCCCATGTTCGTGATGATGAGATCAAGTATGTTTTCTCCTCTTGTGGGATGGTGACTAGTTGTTCCATGGCATTTGAGTTTATGAACTCCAGGAATCTTTGGGTTAGAGTGTTCGGGCTTGAGTAGTGTTCCCAGTCTATATTAGGGTAGTTGAAGTCACCTAGTATGATGGTGTTTGGAGATACATTTATCCCCTCCAATGTTTTCAGGAAGGCCATGTGAGGTTCCTGAGTTTGAGAGGGTGGCCTGTAACATGCTACAAATTGCAGAGCAGTCTTGCCTATGGTTAATTGCACCTGGATGGTCTCCGATGCATCGTATGCGTTGCCACCAACCTTGAGGTGTGGGTGTCCTTTATGAATATGGACACCCCCCCTCCTTTCTTGGTGTTGTCCGGATTTTGGGGCCGGAATGCATGATATGAGGTGAAACCTGTTAGTGCTGGGGTGCTCTCAGGAGCCTTGAACCAGGTTTCTGTCACAGCACAGACATCGATGTTCTCCATATTGAGAAGGGCCTCGGTGCGTGCATCTTGAGATTGAGACTTCTGGCATTGAGCAGCATTACCCTTAGTTTTTTCCTTTTGGTGTTCTAGGGTGGTAGGTTTAGAATTTGAGCCTTGCCTAAAAAGGCACTATGGGGTGGCAAGAGCCTTGCCAATATCCAGAAGCCCAGGGGTAACAGGTGCAAGCCGCCCCTTGCGAAGCAGCGTGGCTTGTCCAGCATGTCATCCCAGGCAGACAGACATTGGATCCCCTTTGAATGACACCAGAATTTAAGCCAATTATTAAAGCTGATCATCTTATCACTGTATTGTGGCATCATTCTAGGTGAAGGTAGGATACTGCTCAAGGTCAGGGTCATACCTGCCTGGGCTACATAATCAGAGAGCTCCTCGATGTCCCTTTTCATGTAGTCCAAGGAGGTACGCCTCAGGTCGTTGACACCAGCGTGGACAATGACTGAGTCGACTTGTACCTGCTGTTGAGAGACCTGAGTGCTTGCGTTATGTGGTGGATTCTAGCCCGACAGGCAGCTTACTGTGACCTTCTCTTTACTCAGTCTGGTGAGCGGGACGTCAGTGTGTCTGACTATGGAATCACCAATGACAAGTGTGTCTGGCATTTTGTTTGGCCTTAAGGGCTGTGACTGTTTGACACTCTGACTGTGTGGTCTATGTGTTGCATGTGTTGGGTCGTGAGGTGGTAGTTGTTTGGGTGTCTGCTTTGGTGGCCTCTGCTGTTTTGGTAAATTTTTGATCAGAGCCTCAGTATGTCTTTGTGTGAGTATGTGTATGATTTGAAGTTGTGATGGCACCATGTGCGACTGGGTATGTATTGTGTGTGGTTACCTTCTCCTCCTGTCTGGTCTTGCCAGTCCTATGTTGAGAGAGCTCAGCCTCCAGTTTGGCCGTATAGTTGCATCTCTCGCATGTATTTGTGTTTTGTGGGAGAAGGAGAGGATTGTCTGTGTACATGAGGCAATTGTAACATTGCCTCAATATTCCCAGGTTCACCAGTTGAGCTGGAGAGGACACTAGCAACTGATCCTCGACATACTAGAAGTAGTAGATAAAGAGACTTTCAAAGGACTCCTGGGAAGTGGGTTTTAGGCTGGTGGGGTACTATCTATAATAAGAGTGCTTTATCAAGGTGCAAGTACTGTAGGAGTAAGTGCTAGGCTTTACAGATAGAGAATAGTCTACTTGGGAATCAAGTAGAGATGAACTTTTCAGTTATAGGATATGCTGGTTAGATCAGCAGTACAGCTCGAGGGAAGGTAGTTCTAAGGGAAAATTGGAAGAGTGGAATTTAGATGGCCCAAATAGTTTAACCTTGTTTAACCGCCGCTGCTCTTGTGTGCAACAGTGGTAACTCTGCGCTAAATCATTACGCGTGTTTAGCGTATTTTATAGCAGGGGATGAAAGGAGCTAGGAATTGGCCCAAAACAACCAATGGACTACTAGTTTCTGGCTGAAACTTCACCAAATCGGACAAAAAGGCAAGGCGCTCAGTGCTTCCCACTCCCACTGGTAAGCAAAGAAACTTCCCTCCTTCCTAATAAGGCAATGGATCAGTAACAGGAACTAAAAACAAAGCCCAGGGATCAGCAACTCTGAAACTGGACTACTCTAGTTCAGTAAGGGGAAAACAAGAGATTTTTGTTTTATTACAGAGACAAGGAAAAAACAGACAGTAAATGCTATAAATGCTGTAAATCGGCTAGTGCACTTTAGTGTGTAGCCTACAGAAACAATTTGCAACAATTAGTAACTTAATGTGCAATAAACAGTGTAAAATGCAGAAATGACTTAAAGTAGCAGTAAAACAGGCTAAATGCAGTCGCTAGCTTAACAGTGGAAAGCCACAAAAAATACTTATATCTGGTAGAAAGTCACTCTTTTAGCTCTCTGCTGCTTGGATCACTCTGCAGGCCACCACGAGGATCTGTGCTGAGTTGGTACAAGCTGGAAAACACGTGTTTAGTGTTTTATAGCAGGGGTGGAAAGGAGCTAGAATTGGCCCAAAGCGACCAATGGACTACTAGTTTCTGGCTGAAACTTTACCAAATCAGACAGAAAGGCTGCTCAGTGCTTCCCACTCCCACTGGTAAGCAAAGAATCAGTAACAGGAACTAAAAACAAAGCCCAGGGATCAGCAACTCTGAAACTGGACTACTCTAGTTCAGTAAGGCGAGAAAATAAGAGATTTTTTTTTGTTTTTTTGTTTTTTATTACAGTGTCAAGAAAAACACAGACAGTAAATGCTATAAATGCTGTAAATCGGCTAGCGCACTTTAGTGTGTAGCCTACAGAAACAATTTGCAACAATTAGTAACTTAAAGTGCAATAAACAGTGTAAAATGCAGAAATCACTTAAAGTAGCAGTAAAACAGGTGAAATGCAGTCGCTAGCTTAATAACTGTGGGAAAGCCACAAAAATACTTATATCTGGTAGAAAGTCACTCTTTTAGCTCTCTGCTGCTTGGATCACTCTGCAGGCCACCACGAGGATCTGTGCTGAGTTGGTACAAGCTGGAAAACACGTGTTTAGCGTGTTTTATAGCAGGGGCTGAAAGGAGCTAGGAATTGGCCCAAAACGACCAATGGACTACTAGTTTCTGGCTGAAACTTCACCAAATCGGACAGAAAGGCTGCTCAGTGCTTCCCACTCCCACTGGTAAGCAAAGAAACTTCCCTCCTCCCTAATAAGGCAATGTATCAGTAACAGGAACTAAAAACAAAGCCCAGGGATCAGCAACTCTGAAACTGGACTACTCTAGTTCAGTAAGGCAGGAAAACAACAGATGTTTTTTTTTTTTTTTTTTTTTTTTTTTTACAGAGACAAGGAAAAAAACAGACAGTAAATTCTATAAAAACAATTCACATGCAGCGCAAGCTGGCACTCTTGAGTATGTAGCAATATTAGTCCACACACAATGTAATTAAATTAAAAAGGACTAAAAGCAAGTGCAGAAAGGGTTTATTAGATAGAATGCGGTAAAGAGATGGGACTGGGGGAGTGTCCTAGATCAAATCTACAGTGGGGCGGGCACTGCAAAAGCCACCAAATTTAAACTACATCCAAGAACAGGGAGGGGGGGAAGACAGTTTCAACAGAGCTAGATCTGAGGAATCAGTCCAAGTTATAACAACCACAATAAAATGCAGGAAATATATTTAAATCAGCTTATGTCCAGTTGATGTATGCAGACAAATCTCAGTAGCAAGCAACTCTACTTAAAATGATTACCAGAGATGTAACCAACACAGGTTTTAATGTTATCAGAAAACCCCCAAGCTAATTAACACTTAAAGGAATTTCAGAGCAGTTTAACAACTAGTGCAGAGCTTCAGACACACACACAAGACAGTTTCAACAGAGCTAGATCTGAGGAATCAGTCCAAGTTATAACAACCACAATAAAATGCAGGAAATATACTTAAATCAGCTTATGTCCAGTTGATGTATGCAGACAAATCTCAGTAGCAAGCAACTCTACTTAAAATGATTACCAGAGATGTAACCAACACAGGTTTTAATGTTATCAGAAAACCCCCAAGCTAATTAACACTTAAAGGAATTTCAGAGCAGTTTAACAACTAGTGCAGAGCTTCAGACACACACACAAGACAGTTTCAACAGAGCTAGATCTGAGGAATCAGTCCAAGTTATAACAACCACAATAAAATGCAGGAAATATACTTAAATCAGCTTATGTCCAGTTGATGTATGCAGACAAATCTCAGTAGCAAGCAACTCTACTTAAAATGATTACCAGAGATGTAACCAACACAGGTTTTAATGTTATCAGAAAACCCCCAAGCTAATTAACACTTAAAGGAATTTCAGAGCAGTTTAACAACTAGTGCAGAGCTTCAGACACACACACAAGACAGTTTCAACAGAGCTAGATCTGAGGAATCAGTCCAAGTTATAACAACCACAATAAAATGCAGGAAATATACTTAAATCAGCTTATGTCCAGTTGATGTATGCAGACAAATCTCAGTAGCAAGCAACTCTACTTAAAATGATTACCAGAGATGTAACCAACACAGGTTTTAATGTTATCAGAAACCCCCAAGCTAATTAACACTTAAAGGAATTTCAGAGCAGTTTAACAACTAGTGCAGAGCTTCAGACACACACACAAGACAGTTTCAACAGAGCTAGATCTGAGGAATCAGTCCAAGTTATAACAACCACAATAAAATGCAGGAAATATACTTAAATCAGCTTATGTCCAGTTGATGTATGCAGACAAATCTCAGTAGCAAGCAACTCTACTTAAAATGATTACCAGAGATGTAACCAACACAGGTTTTAATGTTATCAGAAACCCCTTCAAGCTAATTAACACTTAAAGGAATTTCAGAGCAGTTTAACAACTAGTGCAGAGCTTCAGACACACACACAAGACAGTTTCAACAGAGCTAGATCTGAGGAATCAGTCCAAGTTATAACAACCACAATAAAATGCAGGAAATATACTTAAATCAGCTTATGTCCAGTTGATGTATGCAGACAAATCTCAGTAGCAAGCAACTCTACTTAAAATGATTACCAGAGATGTAACCAACACAGGTTTTAATGTTATCAGAAAACCCCCCAAGCTAATTAACACTTAAAGGAATTTCAGAGCAGTTTAACAACTAGTGCAGAGCTTCAGACACACACAAGACAGTTTCAACAGAGCTAGATCTGAGGAATCAGTCCAAGTTATAACAACCACAATAAAATGCAGGAAATATACTTAAATCAGCTTATGTCCAGTTGATGTATGCAGACAAATCTCAGTAGCAAGCAACTCTACTTAAAATGATTACCAGAGATGTAACCAACACAGGTTTTAATGTTATCAGAAAACCCCCCAAGCTAATTAACACTTAAAGGAATTTCAGAGCAGTTTAACAACTAGTGCAGAGCTTCAGACACACACACAAGACAGTTTCAACAGAGCTAGATCTGAGGAATCAGTCCAAGTTATAACAACCACAATAAAATGCAGGAAATATACTTAAATCAGCTTATGTCCAGTTGATGTATGCAGACAAATCTCAGTAGCAAGCAACTCTACTTAAAATGATTACCAGAGATGTAACCAACACAGGTTTTAATGTTATCAGAAAACCCCCAAGCTAATTAACACTTAAAGGAATTTCAGAGCAGTTTAACAACTAGTGCAGAGCTTCAGACACACACACAAGACAGTTTCAACAGAGCTAGATCTGAGGAATCAGTCCAAGTTATAACAACCACAATAAAATGCAGGAAATATACTTAAATCAGCTTATGTCCAGTTGATGTATGCAGACAAATCTCAGTAGCAAGCAACTCTACTTAAAATGATTACCAGAGATGTAACCAACACAGGTTTTAATGTTATCAGAAAACCCCAAGCTAATTAACACTTAAAGGAATTTCAGAGCAGTTTAACAACTAGTGCAGAGCTTCAGACACACACACAAGACAGTTTCAACAGAGCTAGATCTGAGGAATCAGTCCAAGTTATAACAACCACAATAAAATGCAGGAAATATACTTAAATCAGCTTATGTCCAGTTGATGTATGCAGACAAATCTCAGTAGCAAGCAACTCTACTTAAAATGATTACCAGAGATGTAACCAACCCAGGTTTTAATGTTATCAGAAACCCCCAAGCTAATTAACACTTAAAGGAATTTCAGAGCAGTTTAACAACTAGTGCAGAGCTTCAGACACACACACAAGACAGTTTCAACAGAGCTAGATCTGAGGAATCAGTCCAAGTTATAACAACCACAATAAAATGCAGGAAATATACTTAAATCAGCTTATGTCCAGTTGATGTATGCAGACAAATCTCAGTAGCAAGCAACTCTACTTAAAATGATTACCAGAGATGTAACCAACACAGGTTTTAATGTTATCAGAAAACCCCCAAGCTAATTAACACTTAAAGGAATTTCAGAGCAGTTTAACAACTAGTGCAGGCCAGGCATAGCTTTAAACTGTTCAGATTATTGCAGAATGTCCAGATTTTTTGCCTCATACTGTTGGTCTTCCTCATAAAATTCGTGGTGTTCTGGCAAACCATTGAGGATTTAACTCATTAAGTAAAGACAGATATTTCAGTTTTACCCTTCATACCGTTCATAAAATGCATATTAAGGTAAAACCTGTTATTCTGTCAACTTTCTAACTCATTAAGAGCAATCCAATGACAAATCCAAACGTGAACTTAAAAAACAAATGTTGACCCAAACACCAAGTCTCCAACACGTAGGAACACGTAGAAACACAAATTTATTGTAGATGCAAATACAAGAAGCACAAATAAATAACGGTTAAGCGCTTTTCGTCTCTAAATAGCAGACTTCTTCAGACCATCACAAAAAACACAAACACTCCACTTAAGTACATACCACATGGTAATTTCAAAAATCATTTACCAATGGTATTAGGTTAGTCATTAAGTGATTGATTATAAAGTTGTGAAAATGACGTCAGCAAAAATACATGGAGTAAAACAGAAAAATAGTAAGAAAGAAATAAAAAATATAAATATTTAAATGCATTAATAATTTAAATAATTTAAATAGGTGGATGTACATATAAAGTGTAAAAGAGCACTGTCTAGTTGTCATCTAGTAGTCAATAGTTTCTCTTACTACATATTGGAAATAATAACCGATGAAAATAATTTATAAATGTACATGAATAAATTGTGTATCACTTATTATAAATAGCATAGGTTCTCCTAGCAAGGTGTTTAACAACACATTCAACTCAAATAATTATTCAAAACATTCATTTAAAAACTACAATTACAGAATTAAACAGTTATAATCTGATATAACATATAATCTACATAAATTCACTATGCAACAAATGGGGAAATAAAAGAAGCAACAAGACTTCACTACGGACTCATTTAATGCATTAAGTTCTTCAATTTTAAAATACAAGCAATAGAGGTGACTTCATTTAAACTTGGAGGGATATAGGAGTTCAGTCTCAATTGCCAGATCAACTCCTGTCTTTCCAAAATTAAATGGTAAGGGCCCCCTTTTATATTTACTGCAACCTGGCAAATTACTCTAAAAAGGAAGTGGTATGCTGGATATTCAGAACAGTGCCTAGCCAAAGCATTAAAGGGTGACTTTCTCCTGATGTGATAAATGTGCTCATAAATCCTCTCTTTGAATTTTCTGTCCGTCTTCCCAACATAATAAGCTTGAAAACAGCAATAAGGCAGAAAACTCCACGTAGAGCCAATAAAACATTTATTCAATAAAATCACAGTGAAAATAAGCGCTTTCAGGCCATATGCCCTTCATCAGATAACAGAACAGACTGAAAAAAAAATCACTTTTAAAATAGCAAACATCCTATCACATTTCAGTATTTCACCCTCCTTTTCTTAAGGATGGGTTTTAAAGGTACATAAGCATTGATACCTGGTGGCTTATCCGCCCCTAGCCTCACTATCCACCTGGTCTCTGCACATTCTGTCTCATTAAACAGGTTACCTCCCCTGGTATTGGGAGCGATAACCTGTATTACCATAAACATAAATGAATGACTTTCATTAATTTTTATATGTTGTGCCAATGCATTATGTTCATTATTATTTTTAATATCTGACAAATGATGAAATATCCTGGTCTTAAACATATTGTTGGTCTTTCCCACATAACCCCTTATGTGATACCTCAGCAGGAAGGAAGTATTCCACTGTGTGAAACATCTAATCTATGCAAAGGCAAGCAGCTAACATATAATGGTGGAACGAAAGGATTAAGCCAAACTGGAGAGAGGAATGAAGGATGTGCCAGCAGAAGCCATTGTGTCACACCTTCACTTGACACAGGATGTGGTAGCTCGAATATTTTACCCTCAGAGCTTATTAGGCTCCCAGATGTCAGTATTTGGCTAAACGAAACACCAACGCTGAATATTGATGTGCAGAACAACATACGGGAGCGACCGACCGGAGGGAATACCCCACTCATGTCTCTTTTAAGAGACTTTGACCAGAAATCGTTGAAGGCTAAAAAACTTCAAATAGAGATTCGTTATTTTGAGGAATGCAGGAAGGAAGGTGTTGTACCTAAGGGACTTCGTTCATGGCAATACCCGTCGGGGTTAGAAGCAGGTACACCATTTTTCCATGACCTAATTAAACTATTTGATAGGCATGGTTCAGAACTAATGGGATTAATGTCTAAACATTATGGTTCCACTATTGACTGTTTGTCAAGGGACATTTCAAGTTTAGACCAGGAAATCAAAGTGCACCCAGATTTCCTGAGATACCAATTTGAATACAAAAGGGTTTTTAGCTCTATAGAGCAGCAGATTTTGAAAAATACTGAAATCAAACTTAAAAAACTAAAGGGAGACATTAATGACTATAAGAACGGTGTTGCTTATCCTAACCCCCCATCCCAGTCAAGGAACTTTAGTGATCAATCAGGAGAGTCGTTAACAAACCAGGGGAGAGGGGTTCAAGCTATTAACATTAACCAGTGTGTTACAGAAACTTTCTCTAACCAACATATTAATGTTGACTCTGTTGATGAAGAAAGAGAAGGGAATTACAACAACTCTTCCCAAAACCAAGGTAACAGAGTCTTAAGTGGGGCTTTAAAAAATGCATATGATCAGCCTTCTTTTTCCAACAATGGCCAAAACCATCGACCCAAGTACAACACGAGGGCGAAAGGAGGCAAGAAGTAGGAGTTCAAGTTGAACAGACAACTATTAAACCTACTATTTTATACAACAGAAAAGGTGACTTCAAAATTTATAATTATTCTGACTATGATATTGATTCAAGGCTCTACAAAGTTTTTAGTAGGGGCTTAACTTTTGTCCCAGACAACCACTTTAGACTTCCTGAAACATTAATAGATTTAAAACTCTATACTCACAAACTTAATTTGAACTTGATGTTTGGTGAGAACAGTCATATAAACAACAGTTTGAGAGTGTCTAGTACATTCAAACCACTAATGCACCCGTTGTTGGGTGTATTTGAACATTTATGTGAATTTAACCTTTAGACATTTACAAAGAAACAGAAATAACATTGGGTCACTTAATATGGATGTGAGCAAAAGGGAAGTTTTGAATTTAACTAAAAGTCTGCCTATCCGTTTTTTAAAACCAGACAAGGGGGGAGGACTAGTGGTTATGGAATCTAATGACTATAAGTCAAGGATGCAACTGGTCTTGGAAAGTGGTATATATGTTGAATCCAGTGTCAGTGAGATGAATGGGGCTTACAAAAAGGTTCATTGTTTTTTGAATGATTTATTCATTGAAGGTTTGATAGACATGGATACATTTAATTATTTGTCCACACCTAGCCCTAAAATACCAACATTATTTGGATTGCTGAAATTGCACAAGGACCAACAGAACCCACCCATGAGAGTGTTAAATAATTCCCGGGGCTCTATCACATATGCAAGTGCGAAATATATTGACTCCATTTTAAAGAAGTATGTTGTAAATGAAAAGCAAGTGTGTAGAGACACATGGGCATTTCTAACTTCCATTAACAACATTAAATATGATGAGACTGCAATGTTTTTGACAGTAGACGTAGTTGATTTATATTTCTCTATCCCCCATGAGGAGGTATTGGGGGGGTAGTGGAGAGATTATTAGTGCATGGAGCTAACAGTAGAGAAATTAGGTTATTTTAGGAAATAATGGAAGATATTTTAACTAACAATTTTGTAATGTTTGACAATCCAATATTAAAACAACGAATTGGTGTAGCTATGGGTTCACCATGTTGGGGGGAGCTATGCTAACTTGGTACTAGCCAGGTGGGAACATAAGACCATCTTTTCAGATAGGAAATGGGCTGACAGAATAAAGATGTATACAAGGTTTTTGAATGACATCTTTATATTGTTTAAAGGTACTGAATCTGAAGCTTAGAGTTTTGTACAACATCTTAATAACAGCACCAGCTTTATCAAGTTCACCCACACATTTCATGAGACTATCATTACGTATTTAGACATTGAGTTAAAAAAAGAACATTGAAGCGGTATGTTGCTAGGATCCACTGCAAACCTACATATTCTAACTCCATGCTTCATTATACGAGTTGCCACCCTATACACCAGAAAAAATCCATGCTAAAAGGACAACTTATCAGTGGTGCAAGGATGGTGACTGATGATGTAACTTTTCTTGAAGAATGTGAGACTTTTAAACTTATGTTTTTGAAAGAGAGGTTACCCAAACACATTGGTCCTTGAATTAGTAGAAGAAGTTGCACACAAAAGAAGAGAAGTGTTTTATAAACCACTTCTTAGATCCACCAGCGTGTTAGTGACCTTAGAGGAGGGCGTGAGTTTGGAAGTAACCACCAACATAAACCAGGATGGAACGCAAAATGTAGGAGCACCTACTAGGAAGATTTCGAGCAGTTTTGTAACTTCATTTTGCTTAGAAGTTAAAGCAATTGAAGTTATATTGAAAAGAAACTGGAACATCTTTATGATGGAACCAGATGTGTTGGAGAAGCTAGGTAATTCACCATCCTTTATTTATAGAAAGATCAGGAACTTAAAACACATTTTAGAAATGGAACCACAGATCTGTAGTAGATCTGGTGGTACATTTAAATGTGAGAGTTGCAATTACTGTAGATATATTGCAACAGGGACAGAATTTGAAGCAGGGTCTTTCAAGGTAAAGACTAAGGGTAGATTTAATTGTAACTCAAAATCCGTAGTCTATTTGGCTAGTTGTGTAGCCTGCCCAGCATATTATGTTGGGAAGACAGACAGAAAATTCAAAGAGAGGATTTATGAGCACATTTATCACATCAGGAAAAAGTCACCCTTTAATGCTTTGGCTAGGCACTGTTCTGAATATCCAACACACCACTTCCTTTTTAGAGTAATTTGCCAGGTTGCAGTAAATATAATGGCCCTTACCATTTAGTTTTGGAAAGACAGGAGTTGATCTGGCAATTGAGACTGAACTCCTGTAACCCTCCAAGGTTTAAATGAAGTCACCTCTATTGCCTGTATTTTAAAATTGAAGAACTTAATGCGTTAAATGAGTCCGTAGTGAAGTCTTGTTGCTTCTTTTATTTCCCCATTTGTTGCATAGTGAATTTACATAGATTATATGTTATATCAGATTATAACTGTTTAATTCTGTAATTGTAGTTTTTAAATGAATGTTTTTAATAATTATTTGAGTTGAATGTGCTGTTAAACACCTTGCTAGGAGAACCTATGCTATTTATAATAAGTGATACACAATTTATTCATGTACATTTATAAATTATTTTCATCGGTTAGTATTTACAATATGTAGTAAGAGAAACTATTGACTACTAGATGACAACTAGACAGTGTTCCTTTACACTTTATATGTACATCCACCTATTTAAATTATTTAAATTATTAATGTGTTTAAATATTTATATTTTTTATTTCTTTCTTATTATTTTTCTATTTTACTACATGTATTGTTGCTGACATAATTGTTCACAACTTTATAATCTACCACTTAATGACTAACCTAATGTTGTTGTTTGTCTTTCGGCTTTTCCCGGTTAGGGGTTGCCACAGCGGAACTCCAGTCAGCTAATGATTGGCAGTTGGTTTATATGGTGTCGAGTTGTCAGCCCGATGCCCAACTTTCAACGAAGGCAAGCCCATTCAATGCATATCTTTCGAACGCCCACTCGACCGCGGGGAGGATATGCAGACTCCACACAGAAGGCACTCCCAACCCAAGCCGAGAATCGAATGGGAGACCCTCTTGCTGTGAGGCAACAACGCTACTGCTGCACCACCGCGGAAGTTAATGACTAACCTAATACCATTGGTAAATGATTTTTGAAATTACCATGTGGTATGTACGTAAGTAGAGTGTTTGTGTTTTTTCTGATGGTCTGAAGAAGTCTGCTATTTAGAGATGAAAAGCGCTTAACCGTTATTTATTTGTGCTTCTTGTATTTGTATCTACAATAACTTTGTGTTTCTACATGTTCCTACGTGTTGGAGACTTGGTGTTTGGGTCAACGTTTGTTCATTAAGAGCAATATTAGGGCTATTTGATTTTGAAACAGCATTTTATTGTTAGAGGATATTCAGAAGAATTAAAAAATAATGTGGTCCATGAGGAATATTAAGATAGGGCAGGCAGTAACAAAAGCTAGTCATTGATATCTATTGCAATCATACTTGGATAATGTATATGAACAGGTAACAACCAAAGGTATGAAATTTAATAACAGTAGATATGCCATGTAACATTTTGTGAATAATAATAATCAATATCCTTATATCCTGGATAATAAGATTTGCATTTCTTCTGAGGTAATGAGAGATCTGGATATCATGGTAGCTACAAATTTTAACTGTGAATTTGATATGACAAACATTATTAGGAAATTTTATCACGGCATGAGGAATGCCCTTTGGTGTTTCTCTAGCAGAGATAAGGTGTTGTGAAAAAAATCTATTTAACAGGTATAAGGCCTATTATTGAATACGGAGAACCTTTACGTGCATTAAACATTTTGCAACTGAAGAAGCTGGAATGGATTTAGAAAGCCTTTTCCAGACAGATAGATTGTTGTCAATACTTACCCTATAAAGAAAGACTGGTGCATTTTTTCTTTGTATTCTTTGGCTTATTGGTTTCTAAGAGGTTACTTTATTATGATATATATATAGATGCATTAAGGACAAATTCATGGCTGCTATATTAGATATTGACTTTATTTAACTTGATAGTGGTACAAGGAATAAAAATTTAGATGGAAGAATTCCTATTTCCATTTCCAAGTTAAAAAGATCTTTCTTTCATATTAGAGTAGGAAGGATGTGGAAATCATTACCTAGACATGTAAGACGCAAATGATTCATCAACAATTAAATGGGCATTAGATAACCGGTTTTCTAAATTTATATATTTGCCATTGACAAATATTAGGCAAACTTTAAATTCACCAATGTAGGCCCCAGGTTTCTTCGTTTAATCAATGAACAATTGAACCACTGATATTGTTTGATGGTATGGATGTTGTGGAAAAGAAAATATGATGAATTGCTGTAAAATAAAACTAGAAATGATGAAGATGTGTTGACTGAAATAAAAAGATGGTTGCGGAGAAAATCACTGAGATAGAATGAAAGATGTTAAAGTTTATGAAATTAAAGATGTAAAATAGTGAAAATATTGTAAATACGTTAAATGTTGAACATGTAGAAATATAGAGTGGAAAGGTATGATGTGTGTGTGTGTTTGTGTGTGTGTGTGTGTGTGTGTGTGTGTGTGTGTGTGTGTGTGTGTGTGTATGTATATATATATATATATATATATATATATATATATATTTACATAGATATAGCTTATAGATATATATGTATGGGTCTACTTCAAATACCCAAAAGGCAAAAATGCCAAACATGACATGGATGAGACAAAAATAACAAAAGTTAAAATGCCAAACCTTGCAAATATTCCCAGGGCAAGTAAACACTTGACCAATACTACAGTTTGACACACCGCACCCCCCCTAAATATATATACTAACTCCATGATCACACTACAGTGTGGAAATGGGCATAATTCCCTATGTTGCGCAAATGCTCACTCATATATATATATATATATATATATATATATATATATACATATGAGCAGTATGTTTTGTCGAGGCATGTTTTTATTGAACAGTGAAAAAGATAGGGCAGCTGACTAAAAATCAGCTGCTCAGAAATTTCTAGGTTTTTCAAATGAAGCTGTGGTACAGTGGGGATCAGTGAATATGCTTTTTCCCCACTGATCTTGGAGTTGGTATATTTAATTAGTAGGGGGTGCAGGTGGGTTTGCCCCCTGCAAAAACCTGTTTTACAATGTTTTGTTTTGTTGATTGTTTGTTGTTTGATCATTCGCATTCAATCATTTGAGGATCAATGTTTTTTCAATGTAAGCTTATATTCCATTTATAGAGAAATCAGCCCGTTGAATGCTGACAGAGCCAGTATTGAATATTAGCTAATCAAAGTGCACCGACTTCATAAGTGCAAGATTTAGCTGTTCTGGGTATCAGAGAATATGCCCTTTCATTACTGTAGTGCAGTCTCTGAATTGGTATATATAATTAGCAGGGGACTTGGGGGGGGGGGGAGTGCAGTGGATCAATGTTTATGTTTTCACTGAGGAGTCAATCATTGTGGGATTGACTAGTTTACATTTCAATGGTAGGTCAATAGATAGCTAGATAGACAGATACATATATTGATAGAATGTAACCCCTTCTCTTTTTCATAACTGCTGTGGAATCTTAAATATCTAACTGAAACACCTCCACGCAAGCAGATGGGACCTAAATTTAGAATATGGTAGCTTGAGTCCTATGTACTATGTCAGCCAACAACTCTTTATTCTTTCTCTTTCTCTCTCTCTCTCTCTCTCTCTCTCTTTCTCTCTTAAGAACGTTGGCATTAGTAACACAACCATTACCTGGTTCAAGATCTTTTGTAGAACTGATTCTTCAAAGTTAAATTAGCCTCTTCCTTCTCATAGCCCTCGTTTCTTTCTATGCGGGTACCACAAGGTTTCATTCTACCTCCTCATCTCTTCGTTATTTTTATTAACAATCTACATCATGACTAAACTACTCTAAAATGTATCCTCTACACTGATGACATGGTACTCTTTAGGTCCAGCACCAACCACTCTATAAATGAAGCACAATTATAAAAACTCTCTCAATTCATGGATCTTTAACCACAAACTAACATTTAATCCTACAAAAACAAAAATATGCTGTTTGGGACACCCTTTGTGGCATACCAATAGAAATAACCAACTCTTTCAAATATCCCGGTGTGTAGCTAGACCAATCATTAACATTCAATACACGTAGAAAAACTGAGGGCAAAAGTTAACTCACTTCTCTTCTGCACCAGGAAAATCTTAACTTGTCTATCCAAATCAGCTGGGGAAGCTATAGGCAAAGGAGTCCTTCTGGCCCAAAATAAATATTAACTAACCATAACATTCACAACCTCTAAGAAAATGCCTCCACACTACAGAACATCAAAAACAAAATTTGTTATTTCATCACTAATTCGCTCTCAAAAAGGGTAAATGGCTCTCAATGCAGCACTGGGAAGACCTGCTACTAGACTTTCTCTCATCATCAGACTTCTCCAACTTAGCTCATTCCCAATGATAGATGCAAAACTTTATACTAGACACGCACATTACGCAAGCTACTTTTTACAAACAACCCCTCACTCCAACTCCCACAAATCAGGCTTCACTACACCAACAACTCTTTCTCCATCCTTGCTCCTAAAATATGGGAAGCTCATTCCTACCAACTAAAGGAACTGCAATCTTCCTCCCCCATCATCAGAGCTGATCTTAAAAAATTCCTCCACACCAAATCAAACTGTACTTGCCACAAAGCAGGGCCTTGCAACCTCAATCCTTACTCTATCTCAACTACTAACACTTCCTAGCTCCCTCACCATCCCCTGCCCAAACTCTCATTACCCCACAGCATTCCCACTATGATGTAAATCTGAAATATAATCTTGTGAACTGTAAATATGCATTTCTCTACTCATTGTTGCTACATGTATTAATTGCTACTGTACAATTTTTGTTATACACTGTTATTTTCTGTTCTGTTTTGATATAGAGCACTTACTACCTCTGTTTTGTCCTTTTTTATTCTTATTTGTGAATTATTTCACCTGCCAGTACCTGCAAATGGTCAGTTGTGATCAGTATACCGTCCCGGTAAACAAATGTAAAATAAAATAACTGCAGGGCAGGAAGTTCACACTTGAGAATTAATTGCTGAAAACACAGAGGATTATAATTTGGCTGCCAGTCATAACCCATTTGTAATACATGAGGTGTGTTGATTGCACTCCCAAAGACTGAACTGTTTGACAGCTTTTAAATGTTAGTCCATCAAAAGTGTTTTCTTTATACTGCAAAATCAGTTAAAAGACAATTTTCAAAATTCTCTGATGTCGAAAAGGTGCATAACAAGTTGGTTATACACTTTTTAAAGCTGTTATTTTTTAGTTTTATGCTAGAAATTACACAGCACATACTAAAAACAAACAGCATAAGGAAATGGTAACTTTTATAGCTAAAAACCTTTCAATCTGCCTCACAAATTTGAAGTTTTTAACAACTTTAAAAGCTGCTTCAAAAGTTGGTAAAGCATCAACATAGCTTCTGGCTGCTTTGTGGCACCGCAACTCATTTTACAATGCTCCAAGCTGTAAAACACTTTCTCTTCCTACACTTTCTGTGCACACAGTAGTACAGCAATGTATCTGGATCTACATGTACTACAAAAACTTAGGATTGGTTACTCTGATCATAACTACTTGTTATGTACTCTTCACATGGATGTCAAGATTGTCTTTAAAGGCTTTAGTTTGCTCAACTCTTTAGGTGAATTTTTCACATCCATGATTTGAAGATATAACATTTTAGTCATGATTAGTAAACCCTTCATAATCTTCTAAGTTTGAAATGTTCAAGAAACAGATTTTAAGAATTTTCATTGAGAGTGAAACTTATGAGGTGTAGTTCTTCATTCTGTATTAAGAACATAATAACAAATAGTTATGAATAGCAGAGTGATCATAGTTATTTGTAGTACACATAGCCGGCCTTAAGAATAGGCCAACTATGCTGCTGCCTAGGAAGCCGCTCTAGCAGGGGCACTTTTTCAGTGTTTATTTGGTGTAGGTAGACCAGGATGGGAGCACCGGGTGGTGTGGTGGGAGGCGCCATGGAGCCCTTTTGCCTAGTGCACCAGATGACCTAAGGCCACTCCTGGTAGTACATTGAGCTTTAGTGCTCAGATGTATTACATATTATAGAGAAAAAAGATGGGAATGCAAAATGTTTTATAGGACTTGTTGTTGTCATGCAAACAGATGACAAGAGAGAGGTGACCCCCTGTTGAATAAAGAGCTTTAAATGCACTCAGACTCTTCACTCTGTCACAGTGCTTAGGTTTTGGCTTAATTTATCCAAATACATAAGTTTCACATGTTTTTTGCAATGCACCTTGGAAGTTTCTTTTTCTGTTGACAATGAAATTTACTATGCTTTTTAAAGCTGTGAAGATGCTTCCTATACTGTTCTTTGGTAGCTATTGTTAATGTTCTGTTACACAGTTACAGTTTAGTAAAGTTGAAAATTGCTTAACAAACTTTTGTAGGCCCCCTTTCTTACAACAGAAAGGTGGTTAACAAAGCTGCCTTATTCCCAGTCTTAGAGCATGCTGCAAGGTCTTAAGGGATATATTATGATGTTTCTTAGAATAGTTTTGGATAGGTTCTGCAGCTCATACTTTGTGAATGAAATATTGTACGAGATAAAATACAAGATATGTATATACCCCTGGCTAGTAGTCAAATCTGTAACAGAAAAAAAACTAACAATAATTGTCCCGTCCCCCCTTTAAATGACCACACTACACACAAAAAGACATTTGACGACCTTTATTAAACTGTATCATACAATGAACTATGTACACAAACACCAACATTAATTAACTTTTTCAGCAACGATGATCTCCGGGCAGCGTCACCACTAACCTTGGATGAACTTTACCTCAAGGCACCGTACTAACTCACGCTGATACCTTCTCCACCGGGGCAGCATACCTACTCACCCACATAAACAGGCAGCATACCTACTCACCAAAACCATAAACCAATGCACATTCTTTAGAGGGGGAACAGAAGAGGACACTCCTGTCCCTCTTCTCCGCCACCAGCCTGATCCCAGGCTGTTCCCCCTCCTAAACCCTACTTACAATCATATCATCTAAAAAGAGTTTCAAATGCAAATTAAAAAGATCCAGACCCACGTCATTAAGGTGTACTCCATCCATTTGATACCAAGACTCCTCTCCATCCCCAAAATCTCTATGTTCAATAGTATGCATCCCCAAAATCCTTAATTGCCTAGCCAACCTTTGATTAACACACCTTCTAACCCTTTCAATCACCTTATGACTATATGCAGCCCTCCAACACAAACACGGAACCAACTCTGACCACACAATTTCCATACCTGGGTACAATGCCTGTGATCTCATCAAATCACGCAGCATAATGTCCACCAATTGTATATTTAGAAACAATGCCCAAGTCATTACCCCCTAAAAGAATGACTAATATACACGGACAACCCACCTTCAGTTTAGCCCTCTCAAATTCATGTAACAACCCATCCCACCTAAGCCCCCCTAACACCATGCCAGGACACTGACCACCCTAAATATGCTAAACCCAAATTTAACCCATCATCCCTAACTAAAGAACGCTTCTCTGCCCAGTGGATGAACGAATGCCCCAAGATGATAATGTGCTTCCCTAAAAGAAAAGAAGAAAAATTAATAATCAGACCACAACGTATCTAATATAAAACAAAAATGCATTTGAAGACCAACTCCCCACTCTTTTTATCAATTCAATAGAACTACCCTCTCTAGCTAAATCTGAAGCCCTACCTATCCTGAACAAATGAACTGCAAACCTCTCCACAGGAAATCCCATACAATGTAAAACCTTCCTCACCAAAAGTATGAATCTACTACTTGACACCACCTTCCCATCCACTGAATAAATATTAACTGATCCACACACCACATTCACCTCCTCATCAATTCTTTTGCCCACATTATTGGACAAATGCAAGGATTCTTGTCAGTTTTAAGCACCACCACACATCCCCTACCCAACTGATCTGTCTTACTCCTCCTTAATGACATCCTTCCAACATAACGAGCCTAACAACTCTGAAATACAAAAAGCGTCAAAATATAACCATGTACATAACGTACCCCACATAAAATAATTCATAGACCCCTTTTGCAACAAACCTAACCCTTTCAACAAAACTTTCACTATAACCCTCATAATTGGCCATCTAATATCCTTATGTTCCACCACCATTCTACCCCAACCCCTTAACATATGCCCTAATGCCCAAGACTTAGTGAAATCCTGCAACCTCGTTACCTTAGCAAAAATGCTAATCGCAGCCAAATCCAGCTTAACCGTCTGCAAAGCCCTGCCTAACCCCCAAGCACGAGCTACATATCGCAGTAGTAATTCCTCTGACCATACCCCTTCCTCCTCTGGCAGTTGCAAAATAAACTGATTAAAATCAGAAAGAGCCCTACCATATGCCTTACTTGTAGAAGGGGCCCAGGAATGCCGTACCAACTGCCTGGCTACATCGACCCAAGATTCCACACCTTCTCTGACAGGATTTCTGGCACCTCCTCCGCCCATGGAACCAACCCTCAAAACCTGCGAAACTGAAATCAGGACAAGCTATCAGCAATCTCATTCCTTACTCCAGGCACATGCACTCCTGTAAAAGAAAAATTTATTAGAAGGCTCTGCAAAACCAATTTACGTAATACCAACAATAACAAGGCCGACTTAGCTGTCTTCTTTTGCAATACTCTCATTACAGCCATATTGTCTGAGTGAAAAACTACATGTTTGCCCCTCAATTGCTCCTTTCACACCACCGAAGCTGCCCATATACGCAGCAATTCCAGAAAGGCCATGTCTCGCTTCCATACCTCCTCCCAATCCCGAAGCCATTCAGCCGCAAATCACCGACCCCTAAAATAGGCCCCCATGCCAGCACCCCTAGCTGCATCCGTAAACAACTGAAGTTCCTCCTGCTCCACCCAGTCTGACTGCCAAAAAGATATCCCATTAAATTGTTGCAAAAACCCATTCCACAACCCCAAGTCCTCCCTCACCATTTGGGTTACCCTAACCCAATGGTGTTTGCTTTTACCCCCATTCAGCAAGTACGCCAGTGACCAGCAAAAAGCTCACCCTGGGTGTACCACTCGACAGGCAAAATTCAAAAGCCCCAGCAACTCCATAACTGAACAAATCTGAATCTTATCCTTACCCAACACCGAATGTATCACCGACCTAAGCCTCTCTATTTTATTCTCTGGTAAACAAAACAGTCCCCGCTCTGCATCAACTATTAATCCAAGAAATTCTAATGCCCTTGCTGGACCCTCCATCTTATGCTGAGCCAATGGTACCCCTAACTCCTCACACATAATCGTAAACTCCCGCAAACCCTCCTGTGCTCCTACCCTTCCTTCGCCCGCCAACAAAAATCATCTAAATAATGCACTGCCTTTTGAGTCCCCACTTTCTGCTGCCAAATCCAGTGCAATACTGTACTGAACTTCTCAAAAGTCGCACATGCCACTGAACAACCCATGGGCATAGCTTTATCAAAGTAGTACTTATCTCCTACCCACATCCCCAATAGTGGCCAATCCTTACTCCTAATAGGCAACAATCGAAAAGCCAACTCAATGTCGACCTTAACCAGCCATGGCTCCCTAAAGTCCCTAATCACTTTCACTGCATCATCTAAGGAAACATAATGCACCCTAACCTCCTGTTCTGCAATAAAATCATTTACTGAATTCCCTTCCGGATAAGACAAGTGATGTATCACTCTGAATTCCCCTTCTCACTTCTTCGGCACCAACCTCAAAGGTGACACCCTGCAAGCACTAAAAGGCGGACAATCAAAAGGACCCAATAACTGCCCCGTCCTACTCTCTTTCTCCAATAAAGCCTCCAAAATGTCCTCTTTACCTTGAACAGATTGTAAATTTTTGCAACCCCCCCCCACCCCTTCCCACTGTGGACTTAATACGAAACCCTCCTTGAAAACCCTGTATTATCTCCTTTTTGATGGCCAAGCCAGGAAACCGATGAAGCTTACTCCGGAGAACCTCCACCTTAATAGGGAATGGCGCCCATCCCTCTATTGCCTCTAAAGAACCCGAGTCCAAATCCCCGGGACCCACGAAAATGACCCCTCTCCTGGGCTAGCTGAAAGCCTTGCCCACCAAAACCACCCTCACGACCCATAACATTGGAGTTCCAGGACAAATCCTGCCGACCACAGCTAGTGACCGAATGACCCCCTCCACATCTCGAACAAACATGGGGAAATCTGCACCCCACCCATGAACAGGAGCCAGTATTAAATGACCAACACACACCCACTGTTTCCGGCCCACTCAACCTTCTGTTAAAGCCCCCATAACTATCCATCATCATAGCCAACTATAGACCTGGGTGACGTACCTCCCAATGAAATGACTGGTCCACAGCCTTCCATTTGCGGAAACATTGATCATACCAGAGCCACGCATTACCCGGCCTTAACCGCTGCACCTCATGAATGGTAACGAAATAGCCTAGCAGTGGCAGAGCCAAGGACTCGTCCTTCTCCAGCTGCACTGCCATAAAATAAATAAAGCCAACCACCCAATTATCCCATGTCCTAGGGTGAAGCTTACCTACCCTCTGCCTTCCCAATGCTGCTAAGGCCGCTAACAAGTCCTTACTGTTAGAGGACTCTGCTTCCACTAGCCATTGGACCCCTTCCGCATCAATCAGCTCAAACAAATCCACATACTCCCCTTTCCAATTTTTTTCCTTAACCGGACCCGAAATGTGCGGAGTCAGAATAACTGCTCCTGTCCCCTGCCCCAAAGACTCGGTAGCCAAACAATATCCAGGCCACAGCCCAAAATCAGAGCCTACCTCTGAGCCCAAGCCCAAACTGTCCCCAGAACCCCCTGCCCCCCTGCTGCATCTCTAACCGGGTACCTGGCACCCTGTGCTAGCTGCCTCTGCGCCTCCTCTATCCCTTGCACACTGCCCCCGAGATCCCCAACTGACAAGTCGTCATCCCTCCTGACCCCACAATCCTCAACCCCTAGCTCCCCCAACAATGCTGCCATAATAAAACCATTACCTGCACCTTTGTCTTGCGATGTGCTGGGAACCGGTGTCTCCACTGCTATCACCTGCTCCGATGCCTGTTGCTTTTCCCCCCAGCTGGGGTTCTCACCGCCGTGCGTCGCCTCTTCCGACCTGGGATCTGTTCAGGTTCCTGTACCACCTCCGATGTTGCTGCCTCCTGGAACAGCTCCTCTGCCTGGGCCACAATTGCTTGCCACCTCTGCCTTAGCTCTGGTAATTTGGCCATATGTCGTCTGGACGTAAGCTAGTTATCACTCCACCAACTCACGCCAAATGTGCCTACTTCCTCTAATCCCAAACCCTTAGTACTATCAGAAGTCTCACCTACTCCTACCTCACTTCCTTTTATATCTCCCTCTCTCCTTAACCCTTTCACCACCACAAACCCACTATCCTAAACAACTGCAATACTTACCTTCCTTTCTACCACTATACCCTCCCCACACCCCTTTACTCCCTTACTTGAGGGACCGGGACAACTTAGTTTGTCCCAAACTGCATTTATGCTATGGCTATGGTTGTACTATTTAGAGTAGATGTCATCAGTAAAAATGGGTGGTTAAATCCAGCTGAATAATATTAGAAGGTAAAAGAGTAACAGATAGCTGAGTAATGAATTTAGCCTGTACCCAATATTCATGAACAAAATGGGAAATAATATTAAGACAATGTTAGACAATGTTAGAAGCCAGAGAAAAACAAAGGTTAAAGACAAGAAGATACAATTCTAGTAAATCTGTTGTGGTAGCTGATTCATTAGCAAGAGAGAGCTTTTGCTTGGATAAGTAATGGTCAAATAACATTTTACTTGCAGTTCTGAGAATGCTTGCATAACTTGTACAATTGTGACTGTTTGTGTATTGGAAAAATCTTCATGAAAGAGAAAAGGACACATTCGGCATACAAGCATGGTTGTACAATTAGAAATTCTCTAGAAATCAAAGAAATAGTTCAGTATTTCAGTGAATGTACATACTTCAGAAATTTTTATTTTTTTTGTATTGGAATAATTTAAACAAGATACATTTTGTGTGTGTGTGTGTGTGTGTGTGTGTGTGTGTACTCATGTATGTACCTGTGTGCATGCATGAGTGCACCTATGAATGCATGTGCGTGTGTGTGTGTGTGTGTGTGTGTGTGTGTGTGTGTGTGTGTGTGTGTGTGTGTGTGTGTGTGTGTGATGATCATGAGGAACTCGTGGAGAAAAGTATGTTTGTTTGGCAGGTTTTCCTAAATATGAATGTATTGTAATATATGTGGGCTTACACAATCTGTAGCTCACCTTTCAATTCTGAAAATAGCCAAAAGTAATCATCACTTTACACTCAAACAGTTATATTCACATACAACCAGACCAACTTTAATCCATTTTAACAAATCACAGACAACCCAGAAGCTTGAAGTCATATTTGAGCAGCCTTTCACTTTCACGTGGTAAGAGCTGTAAACTAGCACTCAGCATATTTGAATAAAGGCAAAGCAGCACTGACATTTGGTCTTGTGTGCATATGAAGCCTGGGACGATGAGTACCAACCCAAAAGGGGTTGGCATAATGGTTAAGGTGTTAACTCACACCTCAGGTATGCAAGGCTTAGGTCCCACCAAGGGAAGTTGGCTTGGCTTAAAATAGCCCACAAGGACAGCTAGACTAGTACTAAGTTATGAACCTGCTTATCTCAAATTAGAATGCAGCATTACCATTTCTGTACATACATTGTTCATACACAATGAAAGATATCTGTCTGTCTCCTTAAACTAAACTCAAGAGTAGTAATTATTAACTGAAACACAGCCGTGCAGATTTATTCAATTAAATATTGTTTTACTACTATAAAAATATTTATTTGGTGTGCACCTTTATTTCTTTGTAATGCCTCCTGCTTAGAAGCAATATGGTTTTCCTTTACATGTTTGAAAGTCAAATGGTCGTACATGCACATCCACAAACCAGATATGCGAATTTCGTAATGCGGAATTCCCGAAATGTCATAAAATAATTGAGTTTCGACATTTCTAAACACACCACTGCTGAAAAAGTGCTACCATGGGTCAAAAAGGGGGTGACATTTCATAATACAATGCTTCGGTTTTCGCGATTTTGGAATTTCGCGGTTTACAGTTTGAGGCAGCAGGTTCGAAGATTTGACCTTTGAACATGTAAAGGTAAACTAGCAATATACATTTTAATAACACTGCTTAATAACTTATATTTCATAGGCATGGAATACTAATAATGTATTGATACCTTATGTGATTTTTCCTTCTAGCAGCTCAAAGATATTGAAATAGTTGCAGAGATGAGTGCCTAAAAAGAACCTGTTGGTGTAGCTTTCTTTATCTAAATTAACTAGATTTAACTAAATTACCTTTTGTGTCAATATCATGTATTAAATCTTAAAAAAAATCAAATGCTTACCTTGAACATTTAGGGAAGAATTCATATTTGCCTCATTTAAATTGATGAGATTCTCTAACACAAAAAAAAAAAAGAAAAAAATACTGAGCTGAATAAAAACAACACAAAGATGCACACATGCGCACAGTTGGGCATGAACACAACACACACATGCATACATGCGCACAGATGGGCATAAACACAACACACACATGCGCACAGATGGGCATGAACACAGCACACACACATGCACGCATGCGTACACATGGACATGAACACAACATGCACATGCGCACATATGGGCATGAACACAGCATACACATGCACACATGTGCACAGATGGGCATGAACACAATATACATATGCACACATGCACACAGATGGGCATGAACACAACACACACATGCACACATGCACACAGATGGGCATGAACACAACATACACATGCACAATAGTTTTGTTTTCTTACAAGAGTAAGAGATGATGCAATTTATGACAGCTCTATTTGTGTTAACAGTATAAACACTGCATACACTCAACAAACTGCTGGCAATTTGAATAGCAACTAAGAATTCAGAAATAGGTATTATCAAATAGTGCTAAGAAATGGTACTAGGCACAGCATCCTAAATGTCAATACATTCCATTTTAAAATACAATGGTACAGGGCAGGCCTTTTTATAGAGACAGAGAAAGACAATGACATTCTTTCTTGTTTCCATAAGAATAGCATTTTAATAGAAAGCATTGTATGTATGTATGTATGTATGTATGTATTTATTTATATATTTATTCATATTTGTTTACCTCTGTAGTCCACTGATCAATACTGACCAACATTTCACAACCAGAAAATACAGAAATCTAAGCAATAGCAGAATATTTGAATCTAATTACATAGAAAAAATGTGTACATACATACACTGCAGTGAATGAGCACAGTGTAATGTATAATCAAGCAGAGTGTAATATACAATGTATATATTAGTTTCTAAAGTAATTCACTCTTCAGTGAATCTTGAGAGAGGAGAAGAGACTTAAAAATGAGACAGGATAGGTTATTCAGCTTTACATACATAAAATACTACAATGTCATATCATTGTGTATTATTATCCACAACATAAATAAAACATAGAAGAGATAACTGTCAGTAATAGTAAATGTAATAAAAATTTCTGATGCACAGAGATAAGGGCCATAAATCTGCACATCCAATATGTGAGAGAAAAGGGTTATGTCCCTTGGGTCCTGCACATCTGCCACCAGTTATGTATATAACAGTGGGATTAGCCTTAACAGCATATGAAAAATGTACAGTACCTCGGGTTATCATCAACACCTGACACATCGAAATGGGCACTATAACAATCAGTTACAGAACTGAGTTATAATTAGTGTCTCTTCGGGAATTCACCCGCAACATTTACAGCTCAGTGCCTTCTAGCTCAAGGTTACAAGCATTAAATGAGATTTACTCAAAGTAGGTTTATCACAAGGGGCTACTTACACATCTCCAGTGACAGTACTCCCTTCCTGTGCTCATGATACAAACTGCCATCAGTTAGACCATACTGACAACAAGATCTGAAATACTGAACACCCTTTGAATGAGCCAAATAGTAGAGTAAGTTATGGTAGTTTATAGCCAAAAATGTGTTCTTCGATAAAGGGTGAATTCCAACAGTCAGATCAGTGCTGTGAGGTTTCCCTTTACAAATTAGTAAATAAAGCACCAGCTACAAGCATGTGTAAAACAATAGATTATAACATTTTATTTAAAATAAAAAATAGGTAAGGGCATAAAGACATCTGGCTGAAATATACAAGCTATTAAACTGTCTATTGCCTAAGTATCTCTAAGTCACTTAGTACAGCGGCTCCACTGAAGCACATATAGATTACTATTTTAACTTACAGTTTCTGAGAAAACAGTAATTTTTTCTTGTACAACCCTCAATTTATCATAAATCTTTACATAAAAGCTCAAACCTACTTTTACTTGTTTTGATATATAGGAGAGGATAATGATTTGGCCAATATCCAAAAGCCTAGTGGGGAAAGGGGCAGAGCATCCCTGTCAAAGCAGCATGGCATTTCAATCATATTCTCCCAGGCTGACAAATATTGGATTTGAAGTGACACCAGTAGATAAGCACTTATTAAAGTCAATTTGCTGTTGGTATTGGAGAAGGTTGAAAGCTGCTCAATGTTAGGCTCGTACCAGCCTGTGACACATATTCTAAGAGCTCACTCATGTGTCTCTTCCCACCTAAACAACTCCTGGACATGCAACTGCCTAGCACCTGGCTGACATATTTTAACACCTTTCCCCTATCTACTATCCAACCTCTTATTTAAAACTCCCACAGATGCACTATATTTATTATCACACATTACTTACCAGCTCACTGCCGCTTATTCCCCACTGTCCCATCTATGCCCACTAACTCTCCCCTAGACTAAGTTAAAAAGCTTTCCCTTAAAATGTCAATGAACCTTATATGAACTTATCTATATTCTCCACCTTTGACAAACTGGCTAGTATTTTTAGTTTTTTCTTTCTTCTCTTATCTTTATTACATCAAGATTATCTCTACTAAACATACTGTATGAACAACAATCACATGATACTACCTACTATACTTTTAACTGTATGTCTAAACCACTATGCTTTTGTAAATATCTTATGCAATCATATATCTGCCATATTTTATAACTGTATGTTTAAACAACAATGCTCGTGTAAATATCTTATGTATAGTATGTTAGTAATTATTTTGGGAGCTTTGCTCCCTGGGCCTCCACTGAAAATGGACAGCTCTGTCCAGTCGGACCTCCCCGGTAAACAAATGTAAAATAAAAATAATAAAAAAATAAATAAATATAGTCCAGGGGAGTAGATCTCTGGTCATTTACGCCCAGAGGGATTATGACTGAGTTGTACTGATACTTGTGGTTTAGTGACCTGAATGCTTGCATAATCTGGTGAATCCCGGCCTCAGACAACCCACTAACTACAGACTGGTATGCGCATATACAATACTACTGCTTATCTTGTGATGGCAGGACTTTTTGTGACATAGAACCCCTTTCAGAAATGTTTTAAAATAATCATTTAGTAAGTGGTTGTAATTGTGGTTATGGGTCTCACACTTGCGCTGTGCACATTTTTCAATTATTTAGCATACTAGCCTAACCATAGTTGAAAGACCAATTGTAGGTGACCTGGTTGTAATTTTATGAAATGTGATGGGGATTATGTTTCCAGTTAAGAGGAGAGAACTGTTGGAAAAACAAAGAAGGAAAGTACTGATGTACTTATGCTGCAAGAAGTTAAGATGAAGGAAACAGATGGTAAAGATGCACGTGAAGCTTTGGGAAACTACACAATTGAGAGGAATGAAAGAGGATAGATTAGAGGAGTCATCGTTTGGTGCAATGATAATTTTAGCCAGCTGTTCAGTTTGGAAATAATATTTAAACCAACAGTTAGATTATCATGGGGAGAAGTTAGAACAGAGGAGTGACTGCTGAGGCTGGTTTGCTTGTGTGGTTCTAATTCTGTTGATTAGTTGCATGAATTTCTGCTGGCATTTTTTGATACTATGGATGTAGACACACCCCAGGGAGCAAAGGTGTGAATGCTGGATGTTACTTAATGTAACTGCTGAACCATAACTAAAGAGACATTTTGGCACATTGATAAAAAAGAAATTATAAGAATTCGAAAAATTGAGGAATGGGTGGACTTATGGCAAAGCAAGGTCCAAATAAATGGCAAATCAATGTTCAATAAATGATGAAAGATAAAGAAATAGGAGTGACAGGCTCCTGGGCAGAGGGGGGATGGGGTATTGACAGGCCTTCTCCTGACATATAGTGACATATAAAAAAGTGGCTTTCTGCTCAATCTCATATGGCCATGGTAGTAGGGAACAGAAATGCTGGACTACATATTCGGGGATGAAAAAGCAAAAATATCTCTGAGCTTGCGAAGGCACAGAATACATAATTAAGAAATATTATCACTGATGCAGTTTTAGACAATCTGTAGGAGGGGAGCTTATAAGGGGGCTTCCTATTGGAAGTGTGGTACATATATTTGGAGGTCCCTCAACTCTGAAGAATAGGATGCACATTTTCAAAAATACAGCAAATTTCAAAACATACTGTGGCAGCTTCAAAGTATTTTGCTGGGGGTGGAAGTGTTGACCCCCCCACTCCTACCAATAGCACTGCCATATACTAACATTGAGATCACTGTACCTTGAAGGACAGCTAGCATACCACAATTTTGCTGTTCCAAGGAGAGCAATTACAGTCTTTGGAGTAAGAATGGGAGCCAACTTAGAGACACAAGGATGGGATTCTATAATTAGTAAGTAGGGATATTACGAAAGACAATCAGACATGATCTTAAAGATGCAAGTAACAAGATCCAAGAGCGCCCGTAGAGACAATAATTCAACTGCAGCACTAAACAGTAGAAAACGGTTTTAATTCCAAAACGATTCCTTTAGCACAATAAAAAGCACAATAAAAAGCACAATGAAGACAAGCGCTTTCGCCTGGACCATTCCAGGCTTTATCAAGTCAGAGTGAATATCAATGGTAAAAACACTTTATAAATAGGTTGAACTACTTGGTCATGTGCTCGTTTAGTTGTTAATTAATAAATAACTGACACCTGGTAAAGGTTAAGAGCCTTACTTGTAAACATACATTGTTTTTAAAAAATATATTGCTCGAAACCTATTGTGATCAACTTAGTTATACGAATAACTATTACTGTTTGCATCTTGCAAACCATATGAAATTTAAAATATTCACAAAAAACGTTTTTTTATAAAAACAGGAATTAAATCATCTAACATGAGAATGTTCACTAAAAAACGTCAATACATAGTCTGTCTGGGAGCAAACCAAGGAATGGCAACAAACAAATGAACGAAAAATGAAAAAATGAACACTAGGTTCAGGATATGCCATACCAGCTTGTATCAGGGAGTGTCATATGAACTATAATCTGGCTCTTCTAAGTTTAAGAACTGGGCCTATGCTCAACATGCCATTCAGGCCAGGAGTACTGCCCGCATCAAGCCTGAGCTGCCAAATTAACTCCCTAAATTCCAAGGTGGATTCCCAATCTCCTCCTCTGTTACTGGGGTGTACCTGTTCAAGCACCATGAAAGCAAGTTTAAAATTAGGGCAGATAAGGGAGTGTTTGAAAAATGCATTACTTTCCTTCATTCTACCTATATCATAAGTATGTTCATATATGCGCTTCCTAAGCTCCCTTTCGGTTTTTCCTATATAAAACGCACCACAGGTAAGACAGTAGCCAATGTAAACAACACCTTTCGTGTTACAAGTGTAATGTCCATGGGGTTTCAAATTAATTTTACGTTCATTCAAGTATATGTGATTGCTGTTGATCATGAGGGGACACTGTTTACACGCACCACATTTAAACGTACCGTTCTTTTGTTGGGTTGTAATACGGGTGGTGTTGTTTCTTTGTTCAAAAATTTCTTTTAAATTGCGTCCTCTTTTCCTGACGAAAGCTGTTTTTTTAGGGATTAAATTTTTTAACTCATCATTGGTTCCTAAAACAAACCAGAACTTAGTAATTGTGCTCTCTATCTCTCTTGAGTTCTCTGAAAAGGTGTAAATGAAGTTACTGGAGTTCTCCTGTACTTGTGTGTTTGAGATCCTTGGGGTGGGAATAATAATATTTCTGTTCCCAAGCAATGGTGTGTATACTAAATCCCTTTTACTAAGAATCTCATGAATGAGGTTGTTCACCAGATCATCTGGGTAACCCCTCTCTGTAAACATCACTCTTAAATTGTTTGCTTCATCAATGAAGTCAGACAACCTACTGCACATGCGAGAGGCTCTAATGAGTAAACCCTTGAGTATTCCTTTCTTTTGATGGAATGGTTGATATGATGAAGGGTGTTGCTATGGGCGCCTCTTGCGCCACCGTATACGCAAACACTGTATTACACAGATGGGAGCAAGCTTACATTTTTCAATCTACCTGGGCACAGTATATCACCTTTTACTGCCGCTACCTAGATGACATCTGTATTATCTGGGAAGGTACCAGAGAACAAGTTATAGGTTTTCTGGAATATATCAACTCCACCACAGATTTTTTATCATTTACACATGAAATCAGCGAGAATGAACTCCATTACTTGGATGAAGCAATCCTTAGGGATCCCCAGTCACTGGAATTATATTCCAAGGTCTATAGAAAACCCTCTTTTTCTAACTCCCTGCTGCATTTCAACAGTCAACACCCATTCCATCAAAAGAAAGGAATACTCAAGGGTTTACTCATTAGAGCCTCTCGCATGTGCAGTAGGTTGTCTGACAATGCTACCAAGGCAATCTGTTATTCCTACATCATTGCATAAAAACAAGTTATGCCTACATGCTATAAGTAACCATTGATGCCCTACCTGCCACTATAGGGATGACTCCAGCAAATAGAACATCGGTGGGCATAAGTATAATTATACAACAATTAGACTTGATATAATAAAGCTGTATTGTATGTTTTAAAGTGCCTATATGAGAAATTCTGTAGCTGCCAGGAAAGTCACCAAATAAGAAAATGCATACAAGAACATTTGAGGCACATTTAAAATATCTCTATGACATTCCTAGTAGACAAGCACTTTTGAATGAGGACACCTAAAGGACTGTCTACTTTTAAAATGCCTTGTCATATACTGATCTTTATTATGATGTTTTCCAAATCTTGTATGAGAAAGAGGCCTGGTGTATATTTACTCATAACACTTTATGATCTAATGACCTTAGTAATGAAATTAATATAAAATAGTTATTATAGCTATGATGCAGTTATTTTTGTTTAAATACATATTTGTTTATGTCTGAGTATTCATGTTGTGAAATGCAATTGCTTTCAAACTTCTCTGTATAGTTAGGCTGAAGTGGCATTTTATCATTGGTTAATATATAGAATTTAAACTTATGAAGTCTTTTGTTGCTGTTCACTAATCTCCGTGGCCCAACTCCAAACTATAGCTAACTGTCTGTAATCCTTGATGATAATATCTGTTACAGAGCTAATATGCATATTAATTCTCTGAATAAAGGTTGCGGTTTTGTAATTTTGTTTACCTATGGACTGCTGCTGAGTGTTATAAATTTGCTTCTGCTTGCATTTTAAATCCCCGATGAACTGGTGTTTGGAAATAGATTTGGGCATTTCACACTTCTCAGTGTGCTTATACAGAAACATACTACAGAATTTATTTGTTACTTAAAGGGATTACAGCAATCAAAATCTAAACCAATTGTATTTGAACTTTTGAATACTGTAAAAGAGATAAGAGACCTGGAAGTGGGATCTTTAGAAAAAGAAAAGAGCAAATTACATAGACATAAATGGAATTTGTGAGGAAATACATCAGACTAATGTTCAGAAGGAGGAGTGAGGTTAATGTAAGGGAAGAATTGAGCAATTTGTGAAAATTTGGACTGAATGACAGCTGTTTTAAAGAAAGAAAACATATATAATGTGTAATGTGTATAAATGGAAAAAAATATTAATATTTTATTTTCTTTTCTATCAAATGTATGTGTATGACCTAAGAGATAATTTAATAAAGGTGTTTACAAAAGGATTTAAGAATGCAAACCTTTTCTAGTGCCTGAGCATCTTCATCTAATGTTAATCCCAATACAATTACTACAGTTGTAGAGTCTAGAATAGAAATGTTGATGAATAATTTGCAAATTTATATTAAGATGAAAACTGTTTATTGAACTAATATAATGTTACTTCAGCAGTGTCTACTTGGCACTGTTTGACAGGGCTAAAGGATTTATCCTACATCCTACTTTCTCTTTTGTTTGAATTAAAACACTTGGGAACAGGTAGTTCTGACTCATTCTTTAGAGTTAATAAAGACCCTGAGAGTATATGGAAACAGAAGTTATTGGTAGCCATAAGTTTACAAGAAGAACTTCCAAACTTTACAAATTTGGATGTACAGTGGGAGCAACAGGAAATGGATCAGTTATCCAAGCAGATAGATCTAGTTAGACAAGGACATCTCTGAGAGGAAAAAGTAAAATCTGCTCTCTAACCAAAAGGATTCCTTTGTTGATGAATGTTGTCATTTGTTAAATAAATAGTGTATTTCACATCCCTGCACTGCAAAGGAGGATTCTAGGATAGAACTGCACTGCAGAGGATAGAGAAAGAATTGGAAAATACTGACAGTGATGCAAAAAGTAAGCAACAAAACAAGACCTTTAGGGTTTCCAAAGATTTCCAACAAACTGTAAGTGATGAAAAAATGTTAATAAAAAATAATGTCTTCTAAATCAGAGCTACATTCTCAGAAATAAATATACAAACGTGATTTGCTGACTGTAAACAATAATTTGTAAACTGCAAGAGAAATCCAGGCTTTGTCATATACTTAGGTGGTGTTTGTCTTTCTTTAACAGTTATGAATGTTTTTGCCCAAAATATTATTAATTTTTTTTTTTTGCAAATTTCTAGGATTTTCTGCTTAACTCTGTAGTGTAGTGGTTATTACACCTGCTTCACATACAAAAGGTCCTGAGTTTGATCCCTAGTGGAGTATTCCTACATGGGGCGGGTCCTTTACACTTTCTGGGGCAGCAGGGAGTTTGAAGTAAACTCATTCCAGGGTGGAACTTTTGGTCAAATGGCTTTTGTGTTTATCTAATTGCCTCAGGGCTTGGCTTTGCAATGGTCTTTTATTTTGCTGTTATAAAATAATTACATTTGTGTGACTTTGTGCTTATCTTGCTAGAAGCCCCATTGTGCCTTACTGTGATTGTCTCTTAAACAATCTGGAAATACAGAGATGATATAAGCATATTTTTTGCACTTTATCTGTTTCAGTAATTCTTAACAGCACTGTGTTGTTTTTATTTCCTTGACTGAATTATTACTTATCTGTGTCTGCATTTATATATTTGCTTGATCTCTGTCTGAATTTTGTTTCCTGATCTTTGCTGAAATATTTATTTCTGTTCTAAGGTATTTGTCACAGCACTTGAGCTTAAGCCAATTGGTTTTACATAGGGGGGTCCTTTACACTCTGTGGGGTAGCAGGGAGTTTGAAGTGAACTCATTCCAGGCTGGAACTACTGGTCAAACAGCTTTTGTGTTTATCTGATTGCCTCAGGGCTTGGTTTTGAAAGGGTATTTTATCTTGCTGGTATAAAAGAATTACCTTTGCGTGACTTTGTCCTTATCTTGCTAGAAGATCCATTCTTCTTGACTGCGATTGCTTCTTAAACAATCTGGAAATACAGTGCAGATATAAGTACATTTTTGCACTTGATCTTAATGTTTCAGTGATTCTTAACAGTACTGGGCTGTTTTTATTTATTTGTTTGACTGAATTATTACTTATCTGTGTCTACATTTATATATTCGCTTAACCTCTGTCTGAATTTTGTTTTCCCCCACTCTCCCACCCTATTGTTGTTGTGTTCTTAAACTTGATGGCAGTTGCACACCCCTACTATAAATTTGATCTGGGACACTCCTCCCAGTCCCGTCTCATTAGCTCATTCATAGGTTCATAGGTTGGTACTAGGCTATCGGCCCTACGGCCTATACAAGCCTAGCCATAACAATTCCCTGGCTATTTCTTCCCACACTATTTACTTCCCTGGACCCCTGTCTAGCAGAGCAACTGACGTGATCCCCGTGATGAATTTCCTTTCTCCCATCCAACCATCAAGGTTCCTTTTGAAGAGGGCCAAAGAAGCGCTCTGCTTGACATGTATGGGCAGTCTATTCCAGAGTCTGGGGAGTCTCTGGGTCAGGAACCTATCCCTCCAGCATGTTTTGTTTAATGTAATGACAAGAATTAGATTGAGATTTCTTTAAGTGTAGCATGTCCAACAGCTCTGGGTTTGACATGGCCTTGTATGTTAAGCAGAGATCGCCTTGGAGTAGACAATATGTGACAGAGTATAGCTGGAGTTTTTTAAGGCGGTCAGCCTTCTTTAGGCCTGTGATTCTTTTAGTGAGGTATTTCTGTGGCCTTTCCAGTTGTTGCAGATGTCTTGAGAGGTACATACCAAATGGGGTGTTGTATTCTATAATGGGTCTAATGAGGGATGAGTACAGTGGGACAATAACCTCCTTTTTTCTGGATGAAAAGCCCTTAGTGATGAGGTGTGCCACATAAAAGGATTTCCTGACTGCTGTGGTGATGTGATTATTGAAGGTGAGACCACTGTCCACCTGTGTCCCTAAGTCTCTTATCACACTTTCGGTGTTTAGTGTACTGCCACCTATGTGATAATTCACGGGTACATGTTTTTTCCCAAAGGGGATAACTATACATTTCTTGGCATTGAGCTTGAACCCATGGCTCTGGCACCAAGCATCTGTTTCTGTAAGGCCCTTTTGTAGAGTGTCCACATCATTTGGGGATTCAATAATGGCTCCCAGTTTGCATTCATCTGCAAACTTTGTTAGCCAGAGTCCCTTAGTGTTGGCCTGTACTTCAGAGAAGTAGATGCCAAACAAGACAGGTCCCAGGACTGAACCCTGAGGTACTCCACTTGTCACTTGTCTGGAGCTGGATTTGGAGTCAGCTACTTAGTGTGGGTTCTGTCAGTAAGCCAGTTGGCAACCCATCGAGTGATGTAGGGATTAATGCCCAGCTTAGTAAGTTCATCTATGATTCCAGGGTGGGGGATGGTGTCAAAGGCCTTGGTGAGGTCCAGATAGGCTGTGTGGACTGCCTTACCCTCATCCACGGCTCTGGAGACTGATTCAAAGAAGTCAATAAGGTTCAGAAGACAAGATCGGCCCTTCACGAACCCAAACTGGGTGGGGTCCAGTGTTTTAAGTTTGCCAATGTCTTTGTTTATAAGTTCCATGATAATACATTCCATGGCCTTACAGATCAGGCTCATCAGACTGATGGGGCGGTAGTTCCCAGGATCCAAGGTGGCTCCCCCCTTGTGGAATGGAATAACTGCAGCTGTGCGCCACTCAGTGGGCATGAAGTCTGAGGTGAGGGCATGATTAAACATGACACTTAAGTGAGGTGCCAGTTCATTTTGTAGTTCATGTAGTACACAGGATGTCATCTGGTCCCATGGATGCTGTATTCTTAGCTTTGGAGAGTGTGTGTTTTACCTGTGTGGCCAGAATTTGGCAATTTTCCAGTATTGAGATGGGCCATTTAGGGGGTGAGAGGGTGGTGAAGTTGGCACTCAATCGATCTGCCAGGATATTGGCAATATCCTTGGGATCAGTACATTTAATGCCATTCTGTTGTAGCTCAGAGCAGATTTGAGCATTGCCATTTAGATTCTTGACATAGTTATAGAATGCTTTGTGGTTGTCTTTGGAATCTTTGGCAATTTTATTTTCGTAACTAGCTTTGGTGGATTTTATGAGGGATCTCAGCTTCTTACTGAGGCTGGTAAGGGAGTTTTTTGCATCCTGGGATTTTCCTCTTTTCTGCAACAGTTTTTTCCTTTTGTTGTAACGTTTGTTTATGGCAGGGGACCACCAGATTGGCTTCCTTTTTTTGGAGGAGAGCAGCTTGGTTCTATTTGGGATGGCACGATTCATGCATGAGTGGATGTGCTCATACAGTGCATTAGTGTAGGACTCAGCAGTCGAGCTTTCAGTTCCCATCTGCATGGGTGTCATGAAGTTTGTAACTTCTGACTTTAGTAGCATGATGTTGGCATTGGAGAAGTTGTTTATGGAGGTTTCCTTACTGGGGGATGGGGGTGGGATGTGGATGTTAAGGGTGATTAGCTTATGGTCTGACCTAACCAACAAGGGGGTGACCATAGGAGTGGAGCATCAATTTCCCATGTTGGTAATGACCAGGTCTAGGATATTGGAGCCCCTGGTGGGACTATGGATTAGTTGATCCAGGGCATTGGAATTTATGAATTCCAAGAACCGTTGGGCAAAGGTGTTGGTGCACGAGTAGTTATCCCAATTAATGGCAGGGTAGTTGAAATCACCCAGTATTAGGGTGTTTGGTTGTATATTAATATTTTCCAGTATGTTTAGAAAGGTGTAGTGAGAATCTTGGGGCATGGTGGGGGATCTATAGCAAGCTACAATTTGGACTGCAGTCTTACCTAGTGTTAGTTGCACTTAGAGAATTTCAGATGCATTGTGTTGGGCAACTAACCCATTCTACCTAATACAGAGAGATTATTTGGGTAGGCCAACCACCTTAGTTTCTTTACCTTGGAATTATCTTCTGTTTCTACTCTATCACTTTCCACGTTACCAAAAAAATGTATTCAGCTGCTTTTACTGTATTTGTGTTTCCTCCTTCTACTCTATTACTTCATTTTGCTTTTTCTGCTGCTTGTTCTCTAAAGTGTTTAATTGCATCTTTCCTGCTGCATTTATTACTGTTTGTTTATAGCCTGCTTAAATTGTAAGTGTTATTCTAAGCCTCTTAGTTTTGGTTTAAGCACTTGGGCTTTAGGTCTACCCCTTAGCTCTCCCTGGCCTCTCACCCTCAGATTCTGACAAATATGGATGGACAATTTCCTACAGTTTCTCCTGCCAGTCTGGTTGATATTGGCATCCTGAAACAGCGTAGTAACTGCCTCGTGTACATGGACAACCATCTGCTACTACCACCTTGGAACACAATTTGTGAGAGATGCAATTACATTAGGAAACTAGACTCTATGCTTTCTCCCTCACAAGCCAGTATATCTGGCACTGAGAAGGTTGTCAACACAATCACTACACCTCAAACACCACCCACACCTACACAGCAGACACCCACATATGCGGAGGTTCTCAACAAAAACATACCCAAACAAAGGAAACCTCTGAGGCAAAAACACATGTGAACTCCATAACCTGCACTCTACATGCCACATATAGTCCACACACCTGTGTCTCACAGCCACTATGACTTAACCATAAACCCAACATATTAGTCATAGGCAACTCCATTCTGAGACACACACATGTGCCTCTCAACAGGCTGGATAGAGAGAAAGTCATGGTTAGTTGTTTGTCAGATGCCATAATCTGCCATATCACACATGCACTCAAGTCTCTTAACAACAGGTACTGTTATGACTCTGTCATAGTCCATGTTGGCATGAATGACTTTAGACGTACCTCCCTGAATAGGTTCATAGGTTCATACTAGGCTATCTGCCCTAGGGCATTTATAAGCCTAACCAGAATGTGTTTGGCTTTCGCCACCCATTTTAAATTTATTTTGCTATGCCCTTTTTCGAGGTTAGTATACTGTGCCTCTGTCTAACAGTGACACAGAAGTGATACCCGGGGTAAACCTACAATCTCCCATCCACTCATCAAGATTCCTCTTGAAGAGAGTCAATGAGGGACTCTGCCTAACCTGGACTGGGATTTTATTCCAGAGTGAAGGGAGCCTCTGGGTTATGAATCTGTCCCACCAGCATGTCCTATTTATTTCAGTGCTGAGGTTCAAGTCTCTCGAGCGCGTAGCTCGATGGGATTTGGATTTTCTGAGATGCAGCATGTCCATTAATTCTGATTTGGACATGGCTTTATATGTCAGGCACAGATCGCCTCTGAACAGGCGGTATGCCACTGAGTAGAGCTGGAGTTTCTTTAACCGGGCAGCATATGGCATCTGTTTGAGACCTTTGATCCTCTTGGTGAGGTACTTTTGGGGTCCTTCCAGTTTCTGCAGGTGTCTGGTAAGGTACATCCCAAAAGGGGCATTGTACTCAATTATGGGCCTGATGAGGGATGAGTAAAGAGGCACGATGACCTCCCCTGATCTAGATGTGAATCCCTTCATGATTAGGTGGGCTATATAAAATGTTTTTCTAACCACTTTGGCCACGTGGTTGTCAAATGAGAGATTGCTATCAACTTGGGTCCCCAGGTCCCTAATTACTTCTTCTGTACTTAATGGATTACCACCTGTGTGGTAATTTGTGGGCACTTTGTTTTTGCCAAAGGGGATGACTATACACGTTTTGGCATTTAGCTTGAGGCCATGGCTCTGGCACCAGTTGTCTGTTTCTATGAGGCCCTTTTGGAGGATGCTTGTGTCAGCTGGAGAGTCGAGTATGGCGCCCAGTTTGCAGTCATCTGCGAACTTGGTCAGCCAGAGTCCTTCCGTGTTGGCCTGTACCTCCGAGAAATATATACCGAACAAGAGAGGTCCTAGGACTGAGCCTTGTGGGACACCACTTGTAACTGGTTTGGAGTCTGACATGGCTCCAGCAATTCTAACTATGTGGGTTCTGTCCTTGAGCCAGTTTGCAATCCATCTAGTGACATAGGGGTTTATATTTAAGCTGGTGAGCTTATCTATAATGCCCGAGTGGGGTATTGTATCGAAGGCTTTTGCAAGGTCCAGGTAGGCTGTGTGGACCACCTTCCCCTCGTCAATGGCCTTGGTGACTGTTTCAAAGAAATCAACCAGGTTTAAGAGGCAGGATCTGCCCTTAACAAAGCCGAACTGGGTAGGATCCAGTGTCTGTAGGTCCCCAATATCTTTATTTATGAGGTCCATGATGATCCTTTCCATAGCTTTGCAGACCAAGCTAGTCAGGCTTATGGGGCGATAGTTTCCAGGATCCGTTGAGGCACCACCTTTATGGAGAGGGACCACTGTTGCTGTACGCCACTCTTTGGGCACATATCCTGTAGTAAGGCTGAGATTGAACAGTAGTTTTATGTTTGGGTTTAGCTCTTCTTGGAGTTCATGTAGGACACAGCCTGGGACACTGTATGGTCCCATTGATGCTGTGTTTTTTGCTTTGGAGAGGGCGGCTCTTACCTGAGCATCTGAGATGTCAGGGGGGCAGCACTCTGCTGGGATAGATATTTGCCCTTTTGGTGGGGAGGGGGGGGAGAAGTTTGCGCTGAACCTGTCAGCTAGGATGTTGGCAATGTCTGTGGGTTCAGTGTATTTTTTGTCATTTTTGACTAATTCTGAGCATATCTGGGAATTACCACCCAGGTTCCTAACATAACTAAAGAAAGCTTTGTGATTATCCTTAGTGTCCTGTGCAATTTTTCTCTTGAAGCTGACCTTAGACAATTTTATGAGTGCCCATAGTTTTATGCTAATACTGATCAGTGATGCCTTCCCTTTTTGGGATTTTGCTCTATCATTTAGTAGCTTCCTCCATCTATTGTATAGTTTGTTTATGGCTGGGGTCCACCAGAGAGGACGTCTGCCAATGGAGGACTGGGTCTTGGTTTTATTTGGGATTGCATGATCCATGCATTCCTGAAGGTGTTCATAGATTGCGTTTATAAAGGATTCTGCGGTCTGGGCCGTATTTTCCACAGGCCCGGGGGCTTTGAAGGATTCCACCTCGGTTTTGAGGAGTATGAAATTTGCTTTAGAGAAGTTTTTCACTATGGTTTTCTGGGCAGGGGGTGGGGTCGGGATGTGAATATCCAGTGAGATTAGTTTATGGTCTGATCTTACCAGTGAGAGATACACTTCTGGTCTGGAGCATAGAGTCCCCATGTTGGTGATGATCAGGTCCAGTATGTTTTCCCCTCTTGTGGGAGTGGTAACAAGTTGTTCCATAGCATTTGAGTTTATAAATTCTAGGAACCTTTGGGCTAGGGTGTTGGAGCTAGAGTAATGCTCCCAGTCTATGTTTGGGTAGTTGAAGTCGCCCAATATAATGGTGTTTGGAGAGACCTTCATATTTTCCAGTGTTCTCAGGAAGGCCGAGTGGGGTTCCTGGGTTTGGGAGGGTGGTCTGTAGCAGGCTATAAACTGGAAGGCAGTTTTACCCACTGTTAGTTGCACATGGATAGTCTCTGATGCTTCGTGCTTTGCCACCAACCGGGAGGTGTGGGTATCTTTGATGAATATCGATACTCCCCCTCCTTTTGTGGTTCGGTCCAAGTTTTGGGGCCGAAAAGCATGGTATGAGGTATAACCTGGTAGTGCTGGGGTGCTCTCGGGAGCCCTGAACCAGGTTTCTGTTACTGCACAGATATCGATGTTCTCCATGCTAAGGAGAGTTTCGAAAAGTGCATCTTGAGGTTTAGACTTCTGGCGTTGAGTAGCATTACTCTTAGTTTCTTATCCCTTGTGATACCTATGGAGGTGGGTTTGTCTTTTGAGCCTTGCCTAAAAAAGGCACTATGGGGGTAGCAAGAGCCTTTGCCAATATCCGAAAGCCCAGGGGTGACAGGTGCAAGCCATTCCTAGCGAAGCATCGTGGCTTGTTGAGCATATCATCCCAAGCTGACAGGCATTGGATCCCATTTGAATGACACCAGTACGTAAGCCAATTGTTGAAATTGATCATCTTGTCTTGATATTGTGGCATCATTCTTGGTGAGGGTAAGATGCTACTCAAGGTCAGGGTTATACCGGCCTGGGCTACATGCTCAGAGAGCTCCTTTATGTCTCTTTTCATGTAGTCCAGGGAGGTACGTATCAGGTCATTCACACCAGCATGGACAATGACTGAGTCATATTTGTACTTGCCTTGGAGTGACCTGAGTGCTTGTGTTATGTGGCGGATCCTAGCGCCTGACAGGCTGCTCACCATGACCCTCTCCTTGTTCAGCCTGGTGAGCGGGACGTCAGTGTGCCTGACGATAGAGTCACCTATTACAAGTGTATCAGGTGTGTTGTTTAGTCTTAAGGGCTGTGACTGTTCGCACACTGGCTTTGTGAGATATGTGTTGCACGTGTTTTGTTTTGGGGTAGCGGTTGCTTGGGTGTCTGCTTTGGAGGTCTCTGCTGCTTAGGCAGATCTTTATTTAGAGCCTCCGAGTATGTTTTTGTGTGATTATGTGTTTGGTTTGCTGTCGTGGTAGGTCTATGTGAGACTGGAATTGTAGTGAGTGTGGTTTCATTCTCCTCCTGACTGGTTATGCCAGTACTGAGTTGAGAGAGCTTAGCCTCCAGTTTGGCTATATGGTTGCATCTCTCACATGTGTTGGAATTTGTTGGGAGGAGGAGAGGGTTGTCTGTGTACATGAGGCAGTTGTAACATTGCCTCAAGATTCCCAGATTCACCAGCTGGACCGGAGAGGAGATTGACAACTGACCTTTGGACATGCTAGAATAATATTGGGAATTCCTTAATAATTGAAAACAAGGGCCAGTGGGGAGTGAGGGTGTAGTGCTTTTAATTTTTAGTGCTGACTTATATAATTGCTTTAGTGAGCAAGTGCCAGGTAACTTAAGTGCAATGTGTTACAGGTAACTTAAAAGCAAAAACAACAAACAGTAACTTTCTTTCAAGTGAAACAAGGAAATAAGTACAGTAAGCAATGCAGATATCACTAGTGATCCACAGAAGCACTGAGAAGCCGCGTATTAGGTGGAATTAGCGTTCCAGGGAAATAAAAAGCAAGCAAACAACAAGCATATAAACAAAGCTAGATTCAGCAGGCCTGGATCTAGTCTATGCTACAGCAAACAAGGTGTACCAATTTCAGTAAGATACAGTTCAAATATTCAGGCACTATAAACCTTTAACCAGAAATTCCCAGCTCAGAAGGGCAGAGTCCAGCCTCTTCTCCCACAAGAGTGCAGACCACGAACCTTCTTAATGTAAAAGAACTGGCCTGAAGCCCAAGTGCTTAAACCAGAACTAATACACTTTAAGAATAACAGACACTGGGCTCTCAATCAGCAGTTCCCAACTTAGAAGGATGAAAGCTACCTGTCCTGCCACCACAGTGCATGCCACAAACCTTCCTAATGTAAAACAACTGGTCTGAAGCCCAAGTGCTTAATCCAAAAGACTTAGAATGACAGCTACACTTTAATCAAGTTACTACCAAGCAGTAATAAATACAATTGAATACTTTAGAGAATGCCTGGATTAGTGCTCAAGTTACACAAACAAAACTAGATCCAGCGGGCCCGAATCCAGTCTATGCCACAGCAAACAAGGCACACCAACTTCAGTAAGAAACAGTTCAGATATGCATGCACTATAAGCCTTTAACCAGAAATTCCCAGCTCAGAAGGGCAGAGTCCAGCCTCTCCTCCCACAAGAGTGCAGACCACAAACTCTCTTAATGTAAAATAACTGGCCTGAAAGCCCAAGTGCTTAAACCAGAATTAATACACTTTTAGAATAACAGACACTGAGCCCTCAATCAGCAGTTCCCAACCTAGAAGGATGTAAGCTACCTGTTCTGCCACTACAGTGCAGACCACAAACCCTCTCAGTGCAAAACAACTGGTCCGAAGCCCAAGTGTTTAAACCAAAAGGCTTAGAATGAGTTACACCAAGCAGTAATAAATACAAGTGAGTACTTTTAAGATGATGCAAAAGTAAAATAAAGTAGGTGGAAACACAAGTACAATAAAAGCAGATGAAATTTTTATTTATTTTTTTCTGAACAAGTGCTGAGATCAAAGAAACAGATTTGAGCACTGAAACTAGAAAACTGGCTAGTTATAAGAAAAAAAACTAAGCTAGAAGGCTTCCCTCCAACACAGAAGGGCTTGGGGGCTCAGAAGCCTACAAATAGTCTATACCACTTAACAGGAAAGGCAGGAAACAAGCTTAAATTTTTTTTTCTGTTTCCCAGATGCTCTCTTTGTACACAGTAGGAGTGCCTGAAATCAGAATCTGATCTCACTGCACTCAGTTGAGTGAGCAAATGAGATGGGTCCAGAAGGAGTATCCAAACACAAATTTACAAGAGGGGCGGGCAGTTTCAAGGCCACTAAGATTAACACCAAAACAAAAACAGGGAGGGTGGGTGGGACTAATTGAAGAGCAGAGTCAAAACTTCCAGTTCAATTAATATTCCTGCAACACAGTTAAAATCAATTTAAATACTGTATTTTTTTGAAAAAAAAGTGCAGATAAAGGTACTTAAATTCTCTTATATGGCCAGTTGAATAAAACAAGTTCTTAGCCGGCCAAAGCTGAGGTTTTTAAGCAGAAAATATTTCACACTGTACCATTTAAATAGGCAAGAACAGGAAATCAAAGAATGTGGCTACCCCCACACCTGTAAGTACTAGCAAATAATAAAATTCAGCAAACACTGAGTAACTTCCAGTTCAGTTAATATTCCTGCAACAAAGTTAAAATCAATTTAAATACTGTATTTTTTTGAAAAAAAAAGTGCAGATAAAGGTACTTAAATTCTCTTATACTTCCAGTTGAATACAGCAAGTTCTTAGCCGGCCAAAGCTGACGTTTTTAAGCAGAAAATATTTCACACTGTACCACTTAAATAGGCAAGGACAGGAAATCAAAGAATGTGGCTATCCCCACACCTGTAATTACTAGCAAATAACAAAATTCAGCAAACACTGACTAACTTCCAGTTCAGTTATTATTCCTGCAACACAGTTAAAATCAATTTAAATACTGTATTTTTTGAAAAAGAAAGTGCAGATAAAGGTACTTAAATTCTCTTATATGTCCATTTGAATACAACAAGTTCTTAGCAGACCAAAGCTGAGGTTTTTAAGCAGAAAATATTTCACACTGTACCACTTAAATAGGCAAGGACAGGAAATCAAAGAATGTGGCTACCCCCACACCTGTAATTACTAGCAAATAACAAAATTCAGCAAACACTGACTAACTTCCAGTTCAGTTAATATTCCTGCAACACAGTTAAAATCAATTTAAATACTGTATTTTTTGAAAAAAAGTGCAGATAAAGGTACTTAAATTCTCTTATACGTCCAGTTGAATACAGCAAGTTCTTAGCTGGCCAAAGCTGAGGTTTTAAGCAGAAAATATTTCACACTGTACCACTTAAATAGGCAAGGACAGGAAATCAAAGAATGTGGCTACCCCCACACCTGTAATTACTAGCAAATAACAAAATTCAGCAAACACTGACTAACTTCCAGTTCAGTTAATATTCCTGCAACACAGTTAAAATCAATTTAAATACTGTATTTTTTTGAAAAAAAGTGCAGATAAAGGTACTTAAATTCTCTTATACGTACAGTTGAATACAGCAAGTTCTTAGCAGGCCAAAGCTGAGGTTATTAAGCAGAAAATATTTCACACTGTACCACTTAAATAGGCAAGGACAGGAAATCAAAGAATGTGGCTACCCCCACACCTGTAATTACTAGCAAATAACAAAATTCAGCAAACACTGACTAACTTCCAGTTCAGTTAATATTCCTGCAACACAGTTAAAATCAATTTAAATACTGTATTTTTTGAAAAAAAGTGCAGATAAAGGTTCTTAAATTCTCTTATACATCCAGTTGAATACAGCAAGTTCTTAGCCGGCCAAAGCTGAGGTTTTAAGCAGAAAATATTTCACACTGTACCACTTAAATAGGCAAGGACAGGAAATCAAAGAATGTGGCTACCCCCACACCTGTAATTACTAGCAAATAACAAAATTCAGCAAACACTGACTAACTTCCAGTTCAGTTAATATTCCTGCAACACAGTTAAAATCAATTTAAATACTGTATTTTTTTGGGAAAAAAAAGTGCAGATAAAGGTACTTAAATTCTCTTATACGTCCAGTTGAATACAGCAAGTTCTTAGCCGGCCAAAGCTGTGGTTTTTAAGCAGACAATATTTCACACTGTACCACTTAAATAGGTAAGGACAGGAAATCAAAGAATGTGGCTACCCCCACACCTGTAATTACAAGTGTATAACAAAATTCAGCAAACACTGACAAACTTCCAGTTCAGTTAATATTCCTGCAACACAGTTAAAATCAATTTAAATACTGTATTTTTTGAAAAGAAAAGTGCAGATAAAGGTACTTAAATTCTCTTATATGTCCAGTTGAATACAGCAAGTTCTCAGCCGGCCAAAGTTGAGGTTTTTAAGCAGAAAATATTTCACACTGTACCACTTAAATAGGCAAGGATAGGAAATCAAAGAATGTGGCTACCCCCACACCTGTAATTACTAGCAAATAACAAAATTCAGCAAACACTGATTAACTTCCAGTTCAGTTAATATTCCTGCAACACAGTTAAAATCAATTTAAATACTGTATTTTTTGAAAAAAATTGCAGATAAAGGTACTTAAATTCTCTTATACGTCCAGTTGAATACAGCAAGTTCTTAGCAGGCCAAAGCTGAGGTTTTTAAGCTGAAAATATTTCACACTGTACCACTTAAATAGGCAAGGACAGGAAATCAAAGAATGTGGCTACCCCCACACCTGTAATTACTAGCAAATAACAAAATTCAGCAAACACTGACTAACTTCCAGTTCAGTTAATATTCCTGCAACACAGTTAAAATCAATTTAAATACTGTATTTTTTGAAAAAAAGTGCAGATAAAGGTACTTAAATTCTCTTAACCGTCCAATTGAATACAGCAAGTTCTTAGCTGGCCAAAGCTGAGGTTTTTAAGCAGAAAATATTTCACACTGTACCACTTAAATAGGCAAGGACAGGAAATCAAAGAATGTGGCTACCCCACACCTGTAATTACTAGCAAATAACAAAATTCAGCAAACACTGACTAACTTCCAGTTCAGTTAATATTCCTGAAACACAGTTAAAATCAATTTAAATACTGTATTTTTTGAAAAAAAGTGCAGATAAAGGTACTTAAATTCTCTTATACGTCCAGTTGAATACAGCAAGTTCTTAGCAGGCCAAAGCTGAGGTTTTTAAGCAGAAAATATTTCACACTGTACCACTTAAATAGGCAAGGACAGGAAATCAAAGAATGTGGCTACCCCCACACCTGTAATTACTAGCAAATAACAAAATTCAGCAAACACTGACTAACTTCCAGTTCAGTTAATATTCCTGCAACACAGTTAAAATCAATTTAAATACTGTATTTTTTGAAAAAAAAGTGCAGATAAAGGTACTTAAATTCTCTTATACGTCCAGTTGAATACAGCTAGTTCTTAGCCGGCCAAAGCTGAGGTTTTAAGCAGAAAATATTTCACACTGTACCACTTAAATAGGCAAGGACAGGAAATCAAAGAATGTGGCTACCCCACACCTGTAATTACTAGCAAATAACAAAATTCAGCAAACACTGACTAACTTCCAGTTCAGTTAATATTCCTGCAACACAGTTAAAATCAATTTAAATACTGTATTTTTTGAAAAAAAGTGCAGATAAAGGTACTTAAATTCTCTTATACGTCCAGTTGAATACAGCATGTTCTTAGCCGGCCAAAGCTGAGGTTTTAAGCAGAAAATATTTCACACTGTACCACTTAAATAGGCAAGGACAGGAAATCAAAGAATGTGGCTACCCCCACACCTGTAATTACTAGCAAATAACAAAATTCAGCAAACACTGACTAACTTCCAGTTCAGTTAATATTCCTGCAACACAGTTAAAATCAATTTAAATACTGTATTTTTTGAAAAAAAAGTGCAGATAAAGGTACTTAAATTCTCTTATACGTCCAGTTGAATACAGCAAGTTCTTAGCCGGCCAAAGCTGAGGTTTTAAGCAGAAAATATTTCACACTGTACCACTTAAATAGGCAAGGACAGGAAATCAAAGAATGTGGCTACCCCCACACCTGTAATTACTAGCAAATAACAAAATTCAGCAAACACTGACTAACTTCCAGTTCAGTTAATATTCCTGCAACACAGTTAAAATCAATTTAAATACTGTATTTTTTGAAAAAAAGTGCAGATAAAGGTACTTAAATTCTCTTATACGTCCAGTTGAATACAGCAAGTTCTTAGCCGGCCAAAGCTGAGGTTTTTAAGCAGAAAATATTTCACACTGTACCACTTAAATAGGCAAGGACAGGAAATCAAAGAATGTGGCTACCCCCACACCTGTAATTACTAGCAAATAACAAAATTCAGCAAACACTGACTAACTTCCAGTTCAGTTAATATTCCTGCAACACAGTTAAAATCAATTTAAATACTGTATTTTTTGAAAAAAAGTGCAGATAAAGGTACTTAAATTCTCTTATACGTCCAGTTGAATACAGCTAGTTCTTAGCCGGCCAAAGCTGAGGTTTTAAGCAGAAAATATTTCACACTGTACCACTTAAATAGGCAAGGACAGGAAATCAAAGAATGTGGCTACCCCCACACCTGTAATTACTAGCAAATAACAAAATTCAGCAAACACTGACTAACTTCCAGTTCAGTTAATATTCCTGCAACACAGTTAAAATCAATTTAAATACTGTATTTTTTGAAAATAAAAGTGCAGATAAAGGTACTTAAATTCTCTTATACGTCCAGTTGAATACAGCAAGTTCTTAGCCGGCCAAAGCTGAGGTTTTAAGCAGAAAATATTTCACACTGTACCACTTAAATAGGCAAGGACAGGAAATCAAAGAATGTGGCTACCCCCACACCTGTAATTACTAGCAAATAACAAAATTCAGCAAACACTGACTAACTTCCAGTTCAGTTAATATTCCTGCAACACAGTTAAAATCAATTTAAATACTGTATTTTTTGAAAAAAAAAGTGCAGATAAAGGTACTTAAATTCTCTTATACGTCCAGTTGAATACAGCAAGTTCTTAGCCGGCCAAAGCTGAGGTTTTAAGCAGAAAATATTTCACACTGTACCACTTAAATAGGCAAGGACAGGAAATCAAAGAATGTGGCTACCCAACACCTGTAATTACTAGCAAATAACAAAATTCAGCAAACACTGACTAACTTCCAGTTCAGTTAATATTCCTGCAACACAGTTAAAATCAATTTAAATACTGTATTTTTTGAAAAAAAAGTGCAGATAAAGGTACTTAAATTCTCTTATACGTCCAGTTGAATACAGCAAGTTCTTAGCCGGCCAAAGCTGAGGTTTTTAAGCAGAAAATATTTCACACTGTACCACTTAAATAGGCAAGGACAGGAAATCAAAGAATGTGGCTACCCCCACACCTGTAATTACTAGCAAATAACAAAATTCAGCAAACACTGACTAACTTCCAGTTCAGTTAATATTCCTGCAACACAGTTAAAATCAATTTAAATACTGTATTTTTTGAAAAAAAAGTGCAGATAAAGGTACTTAAATTCTCTTATACGTCCAGTTGAATACAGCAAGTTCTTAGCCGGCCAAAGCTGAGGTTTTAAGCAGAAAATATTTCACACTGTACCACTTAAATAGGCAAGGACAGGAAATCAAAGAATGTGGCTACCCCACACCTGTAATTACTAGCAAATAACAAAATTCAGCAAACACTGACTAACTTCCAGTTCAGTTAATATTCCTGCAACACAGTTAAAATCAATTTAAATACTGTATTTTTTGAAAAAAAAGTGCAGATAAAGGTACTTAAATTCTCTTATACGTCCAGTTGAATACAGCAAGTTCTTAGCCGGCCAAAGCTGAGGTTTTAAGCAGAAAATATTTCACACTGTACCACTTAAATAGGCAAGGACAGGAAATCAAAGAATGTGGCTACCCCCACACCTGTAATTACTAGCAAATAACAAAATTCAGCAAACACTGACTAACTTCCAGTTCAGTTAATATTCCTGCAACACAGTTAAAATCAATTTAAATACTGTATTTTTTGAAAAAAAAGTGCAGATAAAGGTACTTAAATTCTCTTATACGTCCAGTTGAATACAGCAAGTTCTTAGCCGGCCAAAGCTGAGGTTTTTAGCAGAAAATATTTCACACTGTACCACTTAAATAGGCAAGGACAGGAAATCAAAGAATGTGGCTACCCCCACACCTGTAATTACTAGCAAATAACAAAATTCAGCAAACACTGACTAACTTCCAGTTCAGTTAATATTCCTGCAACACAGTTAAAATCAATTTAAATACTGTATTTTTTGAAAAAAAGTGCAGATAAAGGTACTTAAATTCTCTTATACGTCCAGTTGAATACAGCAAGTTCTTAGCCGGCCAAAGCTGAGGTTTTTAAGCAGAAAATATTTCACACTGTACCACTTAAATAGGCAAGGACAGGAAATCAAAGAATGTGGCTACCCCCACACCTGTAATTACTAGCAAATAACAAAATTCAGCAAACACTGACTAACTTCCAGTTCAGTTAATATTCCTGCAACACAGTTAAAATCAATTTAAATACTGTATTTTTTTGAAAAAAAGTGCAGATAAAGGTACTTAAATTCTCTTATACGTCCAGTTGAATACAGCAAGTTCTTAGCCGGCCAAAGCTGAGGATTTAAGCAGAAAATATTTCACACTGTACCACTTAAATAGGCAAGGACAGGAAATCAAAGAATGTGGCTACCCCCACACCTGTAATTACTAGCAAATAACAAAATTCAGCAAACACTGACTAACTTCCAGTTCAGTTAATATTCCTGCAACACAGTTAAAATCAAATTAAATACTGTATTTGAAAAAAAAGTGCAGATAAAGGTACTTAAATTCTCTTATATGTCCAGTTGAATACAGCAAGTTCTTAGCCGGCCAAAGCTGAGGTTTTAAGCAGAAAATATTTCACACTGTACCACTTAAATAGGCAAGGACAGGAAATCAAAGAATGTGGCTACCCCCACACCTGTAATTACTAGCAAATAACAAAATTCAGCAAACACTGACTAACTTCCAGTTCAGTTAATATTCCTGCAACACAGTTAAAATCAATTTAAATGCTGTATTTTTTGAAAAAAGTGCAGATAAAGTACTTAAATTCTCTTATACGTCCAGTTGAATACAGCTAGTTCTTAGCAGGCCAAAGCTGAGGTTTTAAGCAGAAAATATTTCACACTGTACCACTTAAATAGGCAAGGACAGGAAATCAAAGAATGTGGCTACCCCCACACCTGTAATTACTAGCAAATAACAAAATTCAGCAAACACTGACTAACTTCCAGTTCAGTTAATATTCCTGCAACACAGTTAAAATCAATTTAAATACTGTATTTTTTGAAAAAAAGTGCAGATAAAGGTACTTAAATTCTCTTATACGTCCAGTTGAATACAGCAAGTTCTTAGCTGGCCAAAGCTGAGGTTTTTAAGCAGAAAATATTTCACACTGTACCACTTAAATAGGCAAGGACAGGAAATCAAAGAATGTGGCTACCCCCACACCTGTAATTACTAGCAAATAACAAAATTCAGCAAACACTGACTAACTTCCAGTTCAGTTAATATTCCTGCAACACAGTTAAAATCAATTTAAATACTGTATTTTTTTTGAAAAAAAGTGCAGATAAAGGTACTTAAATTCTCTTATACGTCCAGTTGAATACAGCAAGTTCTTAGCAGGCCAAAGCTGAGGTTTTTAAGCAGAAAATATTTCACACTGTACCACTTAAATAGGCAAGGACAGGAAATCAAAGAATGTGGCTACCCCACACCTGTAATTACTAGCAAATAACAAAATTCAGCAAACACTGACTAACTTCCAGTTCAGTTAATATTCCTGCAACACAGTTAAAATCAATTTAAATACTGTATTTTTTGAAAAAAAAAGTGCAGATAAAGGTACTTAAATTCTCTTATATGTCCAGTTGAATACAGCAAGTTCTTAGCCGGCCAAAGCTGAGGTTTTTAAGCAGAAAATATTTCACACTGTACCACTTAAATAGGCAAGGACAGGAAATCAAAGAATGTGGCTACCCCCACACCTGTAATTACTAGCAAATAACAAAATTCAGCAAACACTGACTAACTTCCAGTTCAGTTAATATTCCTGCAACACAGTTAAAATCAATTTAAATACTGTATTTTTTGAAAAAAAAGTGCAGATAAAGGTACTTAAATTCTCTTATACGTCCAGTTGAATACAGCAAGTTCTTAGCAGGCCAAAGCTGAGGTTTTAAGCAGAAAATATTTCACACTGTACCACTTAAATAGGCAAGGACAGGAAATCAAAGAATGTGGCTACCCCCACACCTGTAATTACTAGCAAATAACAAAATTCAGCAAACACTGACTAACTTCCAGTTCAGTTAATATTCCTGCAACACAGTTAAAATCAATTTAAATACTGTATTTTTTTGAAAAAAAAGTGCAGATAAAGGTACTTAAATTCTCTTATACGTCCAGTTGAATACAGCAAGTTCTTAGCCGGCCAAAGCTGAGGTTTTTAAGCAGAAAATATTTCACACTGTACCACTTAAATAGGCAAGGACAGGAAATCAAAGAATGTGGCTACCCCACACCTGTAATTACTAGCAAATAACAAAATTCAGCAAACACTGACTAACTTCCAGTTCAGTTAATATTCCTGCAACACAGTTAAAATCAATTTAAATACTGTATTTTTTGAAAAAAAGTGCAGATAAAGGTACTTAAATTCTCTTATACGTCCAGTTGAATACAGCAAGTTCTTAGCAGGCCAAAGCTGAGGTTTTAAGCAGAAAATATTTCACACTGTACCACTTAAATAGGCAAGGACAGGAAATCAAAGAATGTGGCTACCCCCACACCTGTAATTACTAGCAAATAACAAAATTCAGCAAACACTGACTAACTTCCAGTTCAGTTAATATTCCTGCAACACAGTTAAAATCAATTTAAATACTGTATTTTTTGAAAAAAAGTGCAGATAAAGGTACTTAAATTCTCTTATACGTCCAGTTGAATACAGCAAGTTCTTAGCCAGCCAAAGCTGAGGTTTTCAGCAGAAAATATTTCACACTGTACCACTTAAATAGGCAAGGACAGGAAATCAAAGAATGTGGCTACCCCCACACCTGTAATTACTAGCAAATAACAAAATTCAGCAAACACTGACTAACTTCCAGTTCAGTTAATATTCCTGCAACACAGTTAAAATCAATTTAAATACTGTATTTTTTGAAAAAAAGTGCAGATAAAGGTACTTAAATTCTCTTATACGTCCAGTTGAATACAGCAAGTTCTTAGCCGGCCAAAGCTGAGGTTTTAAGCAGAAAATATTTCACACTGTACCACTTAAATAGGCAAGGACAGGAAATCAAAGAATGTGGCTACCCCCACACCTGTAATTACTAGCAAATAACAAAATTCAGCAAACACTGACTAACTTCCAGTTCAGTTAATATTCCTGCAACACAGTTAAAATCAATTTAAATACTGTATTTTTTGAAAAAAAGTGCAGATAAAGGTACTTAAATTCTCTTATACGTCCAGTTGAATACAGCAAGTTCTTAGCCGGCCAAAGCTGAGGTTTTTAAGCAGAAAATATTTCACACTGTACCACTTAAATAGGCAAGGACAGGAAATCAAAGAATGTGGCTACCCCCACACCTGTAATTACTAGCAAATAACAAAATTCAGCAAACACTGACTAACTTCCAGTTCAGTTAATATTCCTGCAACACAGTTAAAATCAATTTAAATACTGTATTTTTTGAAAAAAAGTGCAGATAAAGGTACTTAAATTCTCTTATACGTCCAGTTGAATACAGCAAGTTCTTAGCCGGCCAAAGCTGAGGTTTTTAAGCAGAAAATATTTCACACTGTACCACTTAAATAGGCAAGGACAGGAAATCAAAGAATGTGGCTACCCCCACACCTGTAATTACTAGCAAATAACAAAATTCAGCAAACACTGACTAACTTCCAGTTCAGTTAATATTCCTGCAACACAGTTAAAATCAATTTAAATACTGTATTTTTTGAAAAAAAGTGCAGATAAAGGTACTTAAATTCTCTTATACGTCCAGTTGAATACAGCAAGTTCTTAGCCGGCCAAAGCTGAGGTTTTTAAGCAGAAAATATTTCACACTGTACCACTTAAATAGGCAAGGGCAGGAAATCAAAGAATGTGGCTACCCCACACCTGTAATTACTAGCAAATAACAAAATTCAGCAAACACTGACTAACTTCCAGTTCAGTTAATATTCCTGCAACACAGTTAAAATCAATTTAAATACTGTATTTTTAGACAAAAAGTGGAGATAAAGGTACTTAAATTCTCTTATACGTCCAGTTGAATACAGCTAGTTCTTAGCCGGCAAAAGCTGAGGTTTTAAGCAGAAAATATTTCACACTGTACCACTTAAATAGGCAAGGACAGGAAATCAAAGAATGTGGCTACCCCCACACCTGTAATTACTAGCAAATAACAAAATTCAGCAAACACTGACTAACTTCCAGTTCAGTTAATATTCCTGCAACACAGTTAAAATCAATTTAAATACTGTATTTTTTGAAAAAAAAGTGCAGATAAAGGTACTTAAATTCTCTTATACGTCCAGTTGAATACAGCAAGTTCTTAGCCGGCCAAAGCTGAGGTTTTTAAGCAGAAAATATTTCACACTGTACCACTTAAATAGGCAAGGACAGGAAATCAAAGAATGTGGCTACCCCCACACCTGTAATTACTAGCAAATAACAAAATTCAGCAAACACTGACTAACTTCCAGTTCAGTTAATATTCCTGCAACACAGTTAAAATCAATTTAAATACTGTATTTTTTGAAAAAAAAGTGCAGATAAAGGTACTTAAATTCTCTTATACGTCCAGTTGAATACAGCAAGTTCTTAGCCGGCCAAAGCTGAGGTTTTTAAGCAGAAAATATTTCACACTGTACCACTTAAATAGGCAAGGACAGGAAATCAAAGAATGTGGCTACCCCCACACCTGTAATTACTAGCAAATAACAAAATTCAGCAAACACTGACTAACTTCCAGTTCAGTTAATATTCCTGCAACACAGTTAAAATCAATTTAAATACTGTATTTTTTGAAAAAAAAGTGCAGATAAAGGTACTTAAATTCTCTTATACGTCCAGTTGAATACAGCAAGTTCTTAGCCGGCCAAAGCTGAGGTTTTTAAGCAGAAAATATTTCACACTGTACCACTTAAATAGGCAAGGACAGGAAATCAAAGAATGTGGCTACCCCCACACCTGTAATTACTAGCAAATAACAAAATTCAGCAAACACTGACTAACTTCCAGTTCAGTTAATATTCCTGCAACACAGTTAAAATCAATTTAAATACTGTATTTTTTGAAAAAAAGTGCAGATAAAGGTACTTAAATTCTCTTATACGTCCAGTTGAATACAGCAAGTTCTTAGCCGGCTAAAGCTGTGGTTTTAAGCAGAAAATATTTCACACTGTACCACTTAAATAGGCAAGGACAGGAAATCAAAGAATGTGGCTACCCCCACACCTGTAATTACTAGCAAATAACAAAATTCAGCAAACACTGACTAACTTCCAGTTCAGTTAATATTCCTGCAACACAGTTAAAATCAATTTAAATACTGTATTTTTTGAAAAAAAAGTGCAGATAAAGGTACTTAAATTCTCTTATACGTCCAGTTGAATACAGCAAGTTCTTAGCCGGCCAAAGCTGAGGTTTTTAAGCAGAAAATATTTCACACTGTACCACTTAAATAGGCAAGGACAGGAAATCAAAGAATGTGGCTACCCCCACACCTGTAATTACTAGCAAATAACAAAATTCAGCAAACACTGACTAACTTCCAGTTCAGTTAATATTCCTGCAACACAGTTAAAATCAATTTAAATACTGTATTTTTGAAAAAAAAAGTGCAGATAAAGGTACTTAAATTCTCTTATACGTCCAGTTGAATACAGCAAGTTCTTAGCCGGCCAAAGCTGAGGTTTTTAAGCAGAAAATATTTCACACTGTACCACTTAAATAGGCAAGGACAGGAAATCAAAGAATGTGGCTACCCCCACACCTGTAATTACTAGCAAATAACAAAATTCAGCAAACACTGACTAACTTCCAGTTCAGTTAATATTCCTGCAACACAGTTAAAATCAATTTAAATACTGTATTTTTTGAAAAAAAAGTGCAGATAAAGGTACTTAAATTCTCTTATACGTCCAGTTGAATACAGCAAGTTCTTAGCCGCCAAAGCTGAGGTTTTTAAGCAGAAAATATTTCACACTGTACCACTTAAATAGGCAAGGACAGGAAATCAAAGAATGTGGCTACCCCCACACCTGTAATTACTAGCAAATAACAAAATTCAGCAAACACTGACTAACTTCCAGTTCAGTTAATATTCCTGCAACACAGTTAAAATCAATTTAAATACTGTATTTTTTTGAAAAAAAAGTGCAGATAAAGGTACTTAAATTCTCTTATACGTCCAGTTGAATACAGCAAGTTCTTAGTCGGCCAAAGCTGAGGTTTTTAAGCAGAAAATATTTCACACTGTACCACTTAAATAGGCAAGGACAGGAAATCAAAGAATGTGGCTACCCCCACACCTGTAATTACTAGCAAATAACAAAATTCAGCAAACACTGACTAACTTCCAGTTCAGCTAATATTCCTGCAACACAGTTAAAATCAATTTAAATACTGTATTTTTTGAAAAAAAGTGCAGATAAAGGTACTTAAATTCTGTTATACATCCAGTTGAATACAGCAAGTTCTTATCCAGCCAAAGCTGAGGTTTTTAAGCAGAAAATATTTCACACTGTACCACTTAAATAGGCAAGGACAGGAAATCAAAGAATGTGGCTACCCCCACACCTGTAATTACTAGCAAATAACAAAATTCAGCAAACACTGACTAACTTCCAGTTCAGTTAATATTCTTGCAACACAGTTAAAATCAATTTAAATACTGTATTTTTTGAAAAAAAAGTGCAGATAAAGGTACTTAAATTCTCTTATACGTCCAGTTGAATACAGCAAGTTCTTAGCCAGCCAAAGCTGAGGTTTTTATGGTATGAAGACAGACACTGAATATGTTTCCCAGGCAGGCATGCCCCTAGCCTTAAGCAGCATTCTACCATCATGCAAAATGATGCCTCAATACAAACAGAAAATGATTGACATTAACAATTGGCTTAGTTTCTGATGTCATTCCAGCGGAATCCAGTACCTGTCAGCCTGGGAAGATATGATCAACAATTCATGATGCTTTGCCAGAGATGGCCTGCATCTGCCTCACTTGGGCTTCTGGCAAAGGCTCTTGACTCCCCTATAGTGTTTTTTTTAGGAAAAGTGACGGGGTCAAAACTACCAACACAAAAATTTCAACAAAATGCAAATTAAAGGTTGTGCTGTTAAATGCTAGGAGTCTCAACCTGAAACTGCACTCATTGCAAGCATTCTTAACCCTGGAAGGTGCTGACATTTGTGCAGTCACAGAAACCTGGTTCAAAGCTGCAGAGCACACCCCAGCCTTATGAGGTTACTCATCTTATCATACATTCAGACCCCAAACTGTGGGCAGAAAAGCCAAGGGAGGTGGAGTTTCAATATATATTAAAGACATACACACCTCCAGGCTGGTCAAACAGTATGACTCACATGAGACACTCCAGCTGCAGTTAACAATTGACAAGACCCCTATTCGAATCATGGCCAACTACAGGGCCACAATTTGACTCACTGCCCACTCCACCAATCTGGAACTCTGAATCTATCAAAATTCAAGCCTTTTTACCCTGATCCTGGGCAACTTTAACTACCCAAACATAGATTGGAAGAACTACTCATGTCAGAACACAAATGCCCAATGATTCCTCAATTTTGTCAATGCAAATGCCTTAGAACAGCTAATCGATACCACCACAAGAGGTGATAATAGTTTGGACTTGTTATTAACCAACATGAATAACCACTGCAGGATCCCTACAGTATCATCCTACCTGGTAAGATCTGACCATAAAGCGGTCACTTTCAAAGTCACCATCTCTCCCAGGGGTCAAACAAAAAACTTCTCCAAAGCTGATTACAACCTCCTAAGTGATGGTTTAAACAGCTTCACAGCCCACTCCCTCTCTGTAGGAACTGGCACCAATGTCCAAATTCACACCAAAGTACTATACAAGCATTTATATAGATGCATGGAATCAGGAATACCCGACAGGATAAAATCATCCTCTACAAGGAAGAGTAAACCTGTCTGGTGGACACATGCAATAAATAAACTCTATAACAAAAGGAAAAAAAATGCTGTCCAGGACCAAGAAGGAGCAGGGGCCCAATTGGAAGCAATCTCTCCTTAGCTTGAACAAGCAAATAAGAGCACTAGTGAAATCCTCCAAAACAAACTTTGAGTACATATTGGCCACATTTACTGGAGACAATCATAAGGCCTTCTTCACATATGTCTGCAGTCTCAAAGGAAGCACCCAGATATGCTCAGAATTGGTGGTCAAAGACACCACATACAAAATTGCCGTAGATATACTCAACCTGCTGGCTGACAGAGTCAGTGAAAACTTTATCCATCTGCCCCCCCCCCCCATCAGTAAATCAGGACATCCCCAGTATCTGCCCTCCTCCCCTTATCTCTAGGGAACAGGTCATCACTGCCCTCTCTAAGGCAAAAAAATACAACCTCCATGGGACCCAATAACATCCCAGGCTGCATCCTACATGAACTCAGGCAGGAACTTGCAGCACTATTAGGTGCCCTATTCAACCAAAGCCTGAGTATCGGCTTCATCCCAGCTGAGTGGAGGACAGCCACTGTCATCCCTTTGCACAAAGGTGGAGCATCCACCAATCTGGGAAGTTATAGACCCACCAGCCTAACTAGCTTGATCTGCAAGGCCATGGAAAAGATTATCATGACCCTCTTTAACAAGGACATTGGGACCTCCAAACACTCAATCACACACAGTTTGGCTTCATCAAGGGTGGTCATATCTGTTAAATTTGGTCAACTTCTTTGAGACAGTCACCAAAGTCATGGATGAGGGGAAGATGGTGCACACCAACCTACCTTGACCTGGCCAAAGCCTTTGGCACCATTCCCCACTCGGGCATAATAGATAAGCTCTCTCAACTAGGCATCAATTTGTATGTTACCAGATGGGTAGCAAAACTGGCTCACTGATAGAACTCACCTAGTCAAAAGAGGGGAAGCCACCTCAAGCAGTAGACCCATAATGAGTGGCGTACCACAGGGATTGGTCCTGTGAGTTTTTTATATGGAATATACTTTTCTGAGGTGCAAGCCAAAACCAGTGCACTATGGCTGAACAAGCTTGCAGATGACTGCAAGCTGGGTGCTGTCATCAATTCCCCTAGTGATGTGGACATGCCCCAATAAGTTCTTACCCAAACAAATGACTGGTGCCAGAAACATGGCCTCAAGCTGAATACCGAAAATGCATCATCATCCCCTTTGGGGAGAGTGACATCCCCACAAGTTATCACATTAATAACAATGTCCTAAGCACTCAATCAGTCATGAGGGATTTGGGCACACAGGTTGATAGCAACCTGACTTTTGACCATCATGTTGCTTCCATTGTATGGAAAGCCATCTACATGGCACCTCATAAGTAAGGGTATCTCATCCATGGACAAGGATGTGATAATATCACTGTATTCTTCCCTTATAAGGCCCATTATTGAGTACAATGCCCCTTTTAGCATGTACCTCACAAAGCACATGCAGCAGCTGTAGAGACCACAGAGGCTCCTCACCAGGAGAATCCAGGGCCTCAAACATCTACCCTACACAAATAGGCTAAAAGCCCTGTCCCTCTACTCAGTTTCATAAAGACTCCTTAGAGGTGTCCTCTGTCTGGGATACAAAGCAATCTCGCACCCCGCCTTGATGGGACTCCTGCATATCTGCAAGTCTAGCTCCACTCGAATAGGCGACCTCATCCTGGTCTGTGACATGAATAGGACTTGTTGGCAGGGATAGATTTGTGTCCCAGAGACTCCCCCATCTGTGGAATAGACTCCCTCTCCACATCAAGCAGAGTACCTTATTATCCCTTTTTAAGCTCAACCTGGATACCTGGATGGGAAACAGAAAATACACCCCTGGGATTCAACCTTTGTCCCTGCTAGACAAGGGCATCAGGTGCTGACTTGTCTAAACAGGGGCTAAACTCTTGGCTGGACTTATAAGGGCATCAGGGCCAATAGCCTAGTACCTTCCTGTGATCCTATGATCCTATGAACAATTCAGCTATTGCTTTCCAAATAGATTAAAACAGCAGCCTGATATCAACACTTATTCTGTAGATACTTTAGCTATTAATTCTAGGTAAACAATAACTCAAGTATTGATTTCCAGTTAAATTAAAATAGCAACCTGATAGCAACACTCGTGATGTAGATATCTTAGTTATTAATTCTTGGTTTAAAAATGAGATTTCCCTTATTTCTGTGTTGGTTAGTATAACAACCGTAGTATTTGTAAGACTATGAAAAATTAAATGTTGAAATATTTTAAATTGATAAGCTTTGGATAAATCATGATTTAACAAGGGGTGAATAGTTTGCTTTAGAAGAGCCAACAATGGACAGAAATGTGATTATTAAATCAGAAGATAAAGGCAGAAGCATGGTTTGGATGTGTAAACAGCTATATGTAGATATGTATTATAAACTGTTGGATACTAATGTGGAGTACACACGATTTTTAGACAGCCCTGGACATAAATTACGCTAGGATATATTTGGTTGAAAAATGCAATGGAAAAGTAATTATTATCTAACATATATTTTAATTAATTATATATGGAATATGCATGCAATCCACAGAATCTAGTATTTTATTGCTTGCCTAATGTTCCAAGAATCCACTATATCTGCCAATGAGACTTCTAATCTAACAGAATGAAGAACACTGCTACCATTTCTGCAATTATGGTCTTTTATTATCTTCTTAGGCAAAAGATAATGAATACTTTCATCAAGAAGTTAAAAATATATGTTGGCAGGTGAGCATCCTAATAGTAGCTATAGATATTTAACGTTTAAATACTTTGATAGACTTTAGAAATGTCTTAGAAGTTGTCCTGTACTTATATTTTCAGTAAAGTAAAACTACTAATGTCATTTACTCAAAACTTTTTATTTCAATGGCAAAATGTACAACTGAGTAGAATTGTCATGGGAACTAGATTTTACTCCAGTTATGCACATCTTTTCATGGCCCTCTTTCAAATAAAAGTATATAATCATAATTTCTTTACTAGCAATGTCCTATTTTATAATGTAATTTTTGTTGACTTTTATAGTTAAAGCTCAGAAAAGTAATTTTGATAGTTCTTTTTATGACTTAGTTCTAACACTTTATGTATTGATTTTCCAAGAATTTAAAGGTAAGGTAAACTAACTATTACTGCTTTTAGAAAACCCATGTGTACAACTACTTTCTTAATAGTTACAAGTATCAACTCTGCACATTTGGATGAGTCATTACCTTTCAGTCAGTATCTAAGGTCACAGTGAATCTGTTCTTATGATGCTAATCTTCAACAAATTTCTCTGAATACAGTTAACATACTTAATTTTACAGGATGTACAACAATATACATAGAGTGGTCCTTTTTAACGTGGCTAGTTCTAGTGCAGGTTCCTTTAGACATTGTACAAATAATAATAACTTTATTAATTCTTTGTAACTTTGCTCTTTATTGTACCTTATTCATAGTAAAGGGTACTGAAACATTTATTTATTTAGTTATTGACATTTATTTATCAGAAAAGTCTGACTGGATCTAAGTATCGATTTTCAGTGGAGGCCCAAGGAGAAAAGCTCCAAGAACTTTACATTATCAACATGCAAGAAGGGATCTGGTATTCTAAACACATAGTCAGTGTAGATAATTTCACACAATGCTTAAGAAGGTATCAAATATTCTAGACAAATATACAAGTAGAAAACTTTATATGATGCATAAAATTGTGTACAGACAATATTTTAAATACAAAATGTAAACAAACAGGTACCAAGATACAGCTGTAGACAAATGAAACAGAGTCATTGTTAGTAAAGTAGAGAGAATTAATAAAGGAGAATAAAGGCATTAATAACAAAACTTGAAGTAGTTGGATAAATAATAGTACTATAAGCAGGTTATGGAAACTTGGAAGGTGAGGATGGGAGAAAGGTATTAAGTAAGCAAGAAAATGGTGATAGTAAGAACGTAGGAGGTAAGGAGAAGTGGAACAATTATATCTGGTTAACAAAATTTATAACAGGAGTTCCATGTTTTACTTAGAAATTATTTTAGTGCACATTTGCAGGGAAGGAGGTTAGACTTTACTCTGATATTTATAGGAAGGTTGTTCCATGCCCTGGATACTGAGTAGGAGTAAAAGCTTAGTCCACTATATTTATTTGTTTTGCATAATGACAGGAGTTGTTTATCTTCAAATCTTAGGGCTCTTGTAGGTGGGTAAGTAAGTAGTTATGAAGTATGGAATTAAGGGCAGGGCTAGCATTAGGCTTGTAAATAATTCTGCAGGCCATTACTAGTTTTAGGTAGTTAAGGTGATGTGGCAGTTCAAGCCATTTGAGAGAATAGAGAGAGAGATACAGTGATGAGTGTAGTAAGTGGCATTAGATGTAAACTTGACTACTTTATTGTAGCAGAATTTAAGTTTACATTTCAAAGAAATATAGAGATTTGTGTGAATAGGGATGCCATATAGTAGTGCAAGTAATAGGTAGGTATTTGCAAGAGTAATTCTGCTAGATGTGTTAAGATAATTTTTGTGACTAAAGAGCATCAAGAACTTCTGATTTTCTGTTATTATAGATATGCTTTATGGCATTTAATAGCCACACCTGCACCATTATCTCCTGTAACTTCTGGCCCCATATTGTGAAGTTGTGTGCATGCTGACCAGGTCACTTGCCACACTACAAAGACTCAAAAACTCTTGCCAACCCAGGAGATCCACCCATACCCTCTCGGAGCCCTGTTCATCGGTGGAATCCTTCCCAGCAACAGTTCCCTTTAAGAACAGTGTCCCTTGCCTTGCTACAAAGACTCAAAAAATCTTGCCAACCCAGGAGGTTCATCCATTCCCTCTCAGAGCCCTGTTCTTCAGTGGAATCCTTCCCAGCAACAGTTCCCTTTAAGAACAGTGTTCCTTGCCTCGCTACAAAGACTCAAAAACTCTTGCCAACTCAGGAGGTCCACCCATTCCCTCTCAGAGCGTTGTTCATGGGTGGAATCCTTCCCAGCAACAGTTCCCTTTAAGAACAGTGTATGTGTATATGCATAATATTTTACCCTGCCTTTTTATCATTTTATTCTGCCTTCTATTAAAGGTGTCCTGGTCAGCTACAACTCATCTTGGCACACCCCCCACCCCCTTGCTCGCTCAACCATTCAGTTTAATATTCTCTGCCAACCTTTTCAATTACCTAGCTGTTTTTGCTCTACTATTCAGTTGTATATTCTCTGCTGACCTACCCAAATACCTAGCTGTTTCTGCTCTGTAAGCTCCATTTGCCTTGTAATTCTTCTCCCCCTCTACCACAGTCCCCCTATCTAACCTGCATGTTGTGTCTCGACTCACTCTACCTGCCTTTCACCCCTGGACACTTTTACTCCTGCATAACCCTGAGTCTCTTCTCCCTATTTTCCTCTTCTAATTCACCCCACTTACCTCTCTGGCTTCTCTCTAGGCTCTAAGACCAGACAGTCCTTTCCTCCACAGACTAGTGCATAAAGTACACGTAGTGGTATTATTATTATTATAGCTGTCCTTCCCCAACTCAGCCAGCCTCTCTCCCTAATTGTTTTCTTTATGTTTGACACTCTCTGTTCCTCATGGGCTGTGTTTCGCTGTCTACCCGTACAACGTGTAGCCATTTAAATATGCTAGTGCAGTATTACGTCACCCCCCATACCTCCCATGATGCTTTGCGTCTGTTAATAGCCACACTTAGGGTCCTACACCATTTTCTCCTGTAACATTTGGCCACATATCGTGGAGTTGTGTGCATGCTGACCAGGTAGGCACAGTGCTCTGAGAAAAACAAAGTGTAAATGATATATATTTTATGTTAGTCTGTAATCTGAGATAGCATCATTACTCCGACACTGGCTGCACCACTTTAGTTGTGTTGGTCATGCTTTGCTCATACTGATTCAAGGTGCCTGCAGTAATGGTTTCGGTCGCGGGCTTTCAAGTATAATTGTTTGTGCTTTCTTTACTAATTTGATTAGTCTCTAGAAATTATTACTTCTGTAGTGTATCATACAACGTAGAAGTAAGAACTTCTGTTACTACTTCGCCAGTTGTGCAAGGACTTATTTTTGACTGGTCTGTAGAAATTATTACTTCTCTAGTGTATCATATAACTTAGAAGTAAGACCTTCTGTTCCTATTTCGCCAGTTGTGCGAGGACATATTTTCTACCCACAGTATTATCTAATGCTAGAATCCTCGTGGTCTACATGTGCACACAATAATTTGTTTACTGACTTGCTTGGGACACTAATCAACTAGCCTACTGTTCATTTATTGATTTTATACTGAGTGTTCATAATTGAGTTTATTTATTGAGTATAGAGCTACTGTGCTAAAATAAACTGTTTTGTCAAATGTGTTCATTGAGTACAGCGCAACTGTGCTAAAAGAAACTGTTTTGCCAAAATTGTGGTGACTACCCCGTAACTGTAACAGCTGACATTTCATAGGTTCATACTAGGCTGTCTGCCTTGGGGCAATTATAAGCCTAGCCCGATTCTGTATGGCTTACGCCACCCCTTGATTTGGGTATACTGTGCCCTTTTTAAGGTTTAGTTTACTGTGCCTCTGTCTAATAGTGACACGGAAGTAATCCCTGGGACAAACCTATGATCCCCCATCCACCTATTGAGATTCTTCTTGAAGAGATTCAGTGAGGTGCTCTGCCTCACATGAACTGGAATTCTATTCCAGAGCGAAGGGAGCCTCTGGGTAATGAACCTGTCCCTCCAGCAAGTTCAATTTATTACTGTGCTGCGGTTCAAGTCCCTCAAGCGTGTGGCTCTAAGGGATTTAGATTTACTGAGGTGGAGCATGTCCATTAATTCTTGGTTGGACATAGCTTTGTATGTCAGGCATAGATCGCCTCGAAGTAGGCGGTATGCAACTGAGTAGAGCTGGAGTTTTTTTAACCGAGCAGCATATGGCATCTGTTTGGGACCCTTGATCCTCTTGGTGAGATACTTTTGGGGTCTTTCTAATTGCTGCAGGTGTCTGGTAAGGTACATCTCAAAAGGGGCATTGTATTCTATGATGGGCCTGATGAGGGATGAATAAAGGGGCACGATTACCTCTCTTGATCTAGATGTGAAACCCTTCGTGATGAGGTGGGCTATGTAGAAGGTCTTTCTAACCACTTTGGCAATGTGGTTTTCAAAGGAGAGATTGCTATCAACTTGGGTCTCCAGGTCCCTAATAACTTTCTCTGTACTTAATGGGTTTCCGCCTATGTGGTAATTTGTGGGCACATTGTTTTTGCCAAAGGGTATGACTATACATTTTTTGGCATTTAGCTTTAAACCATGGCGCTGGCACCAGTTATCTGTCTCTGTGAGACCTTTTTGAAGGATGTTTGTGTCAGCTGGAGAGTCGATTATGGCGCCCAGTTTGCAGTCGCTCAAGAGCTTGGTGAGCCATAGTCCTCCCACGCTTGCCTGTACCTCGGAAAAGTATATACCGAACAAGAGTGGTCCCAGGACAGAACCCTGTGGGATGCCACTTGTGACCGGTTTCGAGTCTGACATGGCTCCAGCAACTCTCACTCTGTGGGTTCTGTCTTTGAGCCAGTTTGCGACCCATCTTGTGACATAGAGGTTTATATTTAAGCTGGATAGCTTATCTATGATGCCCGAGTGGGGTATTGTGTCAAATGCCTTTGCAAGGTCCAGATAGGCTGTGTGGACTACCTTCCCTTCATCTATGGCTTTGGTGACTGTTTCAAGAAGTCAACCAGGTTCAAAAGGCAGGATCTGCCCTTGACAAAGCCGAACTGGGTAGGATCTAGTGTCTGTAGGTCCCCAATGTCTTTGTTTATGAGCTCCATGATGATCCTCTCCATAGCCTTGCAGACTAAGTTAGTCAGGCTTATGGGGCGATAGTTTCCAGGGTCCGTAGAGGCTCCACCTTTGTGGAGTGGGACCACTGTTGCTGTACGCCATTCTGTGGGCACATATCCTGTAGTGAGGCTGAGATTGTATAGCTGTTTTATTTGCGGGATTAGTTCCTTTTGGAGTTCATGTAGAACGCAACCTGGGACGCCATCTGGTCCCATGGAAGCAGTGTTTTTTGCTTTGGAGAGGGCAGCCTTCACCTGAGCATCAAAGATGTTTGGGAGGCAGCCCTCTGCCGGGATAGATACTTGCTCTCTTTTGGGGGGGAGGGGGTGGAGAAGTTTGCACTGAACCTGTCTGCCAGAATATTGGCGATGTCTGTGGGTTCATTGTATTTTTTGTCGTTTAGAATCAACTCAGTCTGGGAGTTGCATCCCAGGTTCCTAACATAACTGAAAAAAGCCTTAGGATTGTCTTTGGTGTCCTGTGCAATTTTTCTCTCGAAGCTGGCCTTGGAGGATTTTATGAGGGATTGTAATTTTTTGCTAGTACTGATCAGAGATGCCTTCCCTATTAGGGATTTTGCTCTATCATGTAGTAGCTTCCTCCTTCTGTTGTACAGTTTATTTATGGCAGGGGTCCACCAGACTGGACGCCTGCCTTTGGATGATTGGGTCTTGGTTTTGTTTGGGATAGCATGATCCATGCATTCCTGGAGATGTCCGTAGAATGCGTTTATATAGGATTCTGCAGTTTGGCCCATAGTTTCCACTGGCCCTGGGGCCTTAAAGGATTCCACTTTGGTTTTGAGAAGTGAGAAGTTCGCTTTTGAGAAGTTTTTCACTGTGGTTTTCTGGGCTGGGGGTGGGGTCGGGATGTGGACATCCAGTGAAATTAATTTATGGTCTGATCTTACCAATGAGGGATATACTTCTGGTGTGGAGCATAGAGTCCCCATGTTGGTAATGATAAGATCTAGTATGTTGTCCCCTCTTGTGGGAGTGGTGACTAGTTGTTCCATAGCATTTGAGTTTATAATTTCCAGGAATTTTGAATGCATTTTTTACTTATAATAGCTAATGTTGTTTGCATCTCTCAACTACTGTAATTGCTGATGCTGTCTGATTGCATTTTTAACTACAGTATTTCCGATAAGTAGTCCATCTTAAATAATAAGTTTTGAACAGTTTTATGCTCCACAGTATCCTATCTGACTGCATTCATCTTCCTCTTTCTGAGCCTCCATTTTCTCTCGTACTTATTTCTCCCCTGCATTATATTGCTTTCTGCTTTCCCCGTCCTCTACTCTTATCTTAGCTAAGCTTGTCTCATTGTCTATTGTAGTGCAATATGCAGATGACATGACTATTATATGTGCTGCCCCCACCCCGAATGAACTAAAAACCGTCACCCAAAATAACTTTATCCCTAGCTGAAGCATGGTTCACCAACATCAAACTTATACTTAATCCAAAAAAAAAACCAAACTTATTCTGTTTAGCCCAGGTCTATCTCCTCCACGAAACAATATTATCATACAATCTAAAGATAATACACAAATCACCCTGGCAACCCACACACAGCTATTAGGCGTAGAAATTGGCAATAATCTGTAATTTGACATACATATAGCCCAGACAATCAAGAAGGTCAACAAAAATCTAGGTCTCCTTTAGAGGAACCGACAGTTCATGACTAAACACACCAAAGCCACTATTGCAAGAACCCATCTGTTATCTATCCTTCTGTATGCCTCCGCTATCTTAACAAACCTTCGGCACACCGAACTAACCAAGATGGAATCTTGCTACAACAAGATCGCCAAGTTTGCTACCAATACTACTCATAGGACCCATCATTGTATAGCCCTCAAGCAACTGAACTGGCTTGAGTTTCCACATCTCCTCCTTCTCAACCAACTCACAATAGGTCACAAGCTCTACTACCTTCCTGACAAAACCCCTGCTCTTCAGCATCTAACCCACCCTACACCACCTCCAGACCCTTAACATCTAGCAACCAGAAACACAAAAATGAGGCTGGAAAATCTCTTTGCCTGTTCTATTGCCAGAACCTGGAATTTACTCCCAAATCACTTAACTTCTACCACCTCTACTTCCCAATTTAAAAAAAACTTCTCAAAACCCACTACATAAAAAACTGGCTTTGCTCATGTCACCCTCCAGGTTAAGCCATACAATGCACTGTTACTGGGATCCTACTAACAACAAAATAGTGGTCCTCTACCTCTCTGCTAGTTGACTCAGTGAGAAATCCGCTATAATGCTATGCTCTCAACAGAGCAACAAAAAAAAGTAATCTCTCAGATATTCATATTTGTATATTCTATAATGTATTGACTCACTTTTAGATATTTTAAAATTGTTAATTTCTGCTACATATGCTCATTTGTATAAATTTCCTGTATGATGTGATGCTTTCTTCTTATCTTGCTATATTGTATCGTTTGTACTGTATCATAGGCTGGTACTAGGCTATTGGCCCTAAGACCTATACAAGCTTAGCCATAACAATTCCCTGGCTGTTTCTTCCCACACTGTTTACTTCCCTGGACCCCTGTCTAGCAGGGTGACTGACGTGATCCCCAGGGTGAATTTCCTTTTTCCCATCCAATCGTCAAGGGCCAAAGAGGTGCTCTGCTTGACATGTATGGACAGTCTATTCCAGAGTCTGGGGAGTCTCTGTGTCTGGAACCTATCCCTCCAGCATGTTTTGTTTATTGTGATGACAAGGTTTAGATCCCTGGAGCGTATCGGAGCTTTTCTCCTGTGGCCTCCACTGAAAATGGACCTGTGACCAGTTGGACTTTCCCAGTAAACAAATTTAAAATAAAAAAAATATGAAGGTCAAATTTAAGATTTTCATTGTGTCACACCTGAGTTTAGTAAGGGGAATTACTTTGATTTTCGTATTATTCTGGGAGAGGATGTTAAAATTGGTTTTGTCTAGAGTCTGTGTAAAGAGTAATAGCTTTTTTTTTTTTGTCGGGGGGGGGGGGGTTGAGTAGCAATTGAGAATTTGTAAACCAGGGATCACTAAGGGAGAAATTGTCTTGGGTTATTTGTTGGTGTGTCAAGTTGTTTCAAGAATGGATAATTGTTGAACCTTCTGTTTACTGAATTATACAGCTTTGTTTACTGAATTATACAGCTTTGGCTAGAAGATGTATGAAGATTATTGCTAAAGATATTAAAATGAAGGGCCCAGAGACAGAATCTTGGGGAACACCAATGATGATAGGAAGGTAAGGCTATTTGACAGATTGCTATCTGCTGCAGAGATAACTAGTAAACCATTTTATAGATGGTGAGAGACCAAGGGCAGAGAGTTAATTTAAGAGTTTAGCATGAGAAACAGTACTGAATGCTTTTGACAGATCTATAAACAGGGAGCAGACATATTTGCTAACATTTCTGGCTTTATTGCCAGTATCCATTCAAGAAAGTAAAGCTGTCATACTATGGGCTGGCCTAAAACCATGTTGAGTTGAGGTTAGTAGATCGTTCTAGAGAAGACAATTAAAATGTTGTAAAAGGATACACTTTTCTAATAGTTTGGATAGGGGCAGAATATCCATGGGATGGTACTTGAATACTTCAGTGGAGTTACCTCCTTTATGAAGAGGAATGATGAGATAGGGTAACCCTAGTGGAAATGTACTTACTGAGGTGGAAGTGTTTTGAAAGGAACAGTCAAGCAAAGAGCAGGCATGCTGATTCCTTTTGCTTTAACATTGTTATAAAAAAGAAAAGTTGAGGTGTTATACACCAAGCAGACTTTGCAGTATAAGTGGGAATTGCACCCCAAGCGTTTCTCTTTTTGCACAATTGTCATTTGCTAAAGTGCCCATGGAAAGAGTTTGGGTAGAATCCACTGTACAGTTGATGCCTGTATGCAGTGTAAGGACAGAGCCGGGTAGCTTGGGAAAGTGAAACACCCTAAGTGTTCTTTTTTACATGCTTTTCTTTTGCTAAGCTGCATATGGGAAGAGTTGGAGTAGAATACATTACATAATTGATTTTTGTTTACAGTGAGAGGACAGACCCCGGGTAAATTGAAAAAGAAGTAAAATACCTTAAATGTTTTTCTTTTTGCTTGCTTTTCCTTTGTTAAAGGTGCCTGTGGGAAGAGTGTGAGCAGAATTCATTGCATAACTAATGCTTGTGTACAGTATGAGGACAGACCTGAGTGGCATTTGAACATTTTTCTTTTTGCTTGCTTTTCCTTTGATAAACTGCCTGTGGGGAAGGGTTTGGCTAGAATCTATTGCTCAACTGCTGTTGATTTATACTGTGAAGACCAACCCAAGTACCAAGAAGTGAAATGAGTTTTTTTTTTTTTTTTTTTTTTTCCATTTTCCTTTTACTTTGGCAAGGTGCTTGTGGGGAGATTTTGGGTAGACTCCAATGCGCAGCTAATGTTTTTAGTGTGAAGAAAGAACCAGGTAGCTTGGCAAAGAAGAAAAATACTTTAATTGTAGGCAGTGAGGAATGACTGTGGCAAATTTGTCAGATTGGATGAGCCAGACTGGTGTTTCATACACTGATTTGTCTTCTCTTTTTAATATGTAATTGTTAGTTTGATGTGAGGCACACTAATTGGATGCATTTACTTGTAGTTTCATGAGTTAAGATTTTATTAATTAGTGTCAGGATTCCAAACCAACTCCCCTGACAAAACGTAAGATAATGTGAGCTTGTAGTGTTACTTTGGAAAATGGGAATTTGTCCCCAGAGATCAAGAAATTGTACCTCCTACATGGCAGGTGTTTCGGCATCCTTATAATTCCATGAAATATTTTTGTTCAGTAGATGCTTTACTGAACTATGGTTCAGGACCATATGACCAACTAGTCATTTTTATTGTTTTTCTTCACAACCTTAAAATTCTGAATTGAAACAGATTCATTCAATACTGATGATATAATCCATGGAAACAAAGAGTAAAATGTCAATTTTGTGTCCCTTTTGCTGAGTTACACAATCTACCTCTTCTGTTAACAAGTGAGATTTATTTGAAAGCTATCTTAGTTGTGTGGATTAACCTGCATCAGCTTTTTTTGCTCATATATTGTGTGTTTTAGACTACTCAAGGCAAACAAGGAGTAGGTGTACTTTTACTAATCTTGTCAATCACAGAGTCCAGCTCTTCTGTCATAATGATTTCCTGCCATTATTTTGATGGTTAGAACATGGAGGTATTATTTTTCAAAAAAATGAGATGTTTCATACTGTGCTACTAAACAGCTACTGTATTTCAACTCTGAATCATTGTCATGACTGTGTAATTTTAGAGCAGAAATAAAGGATTTGAGAATAGAGTGCTTGTTTGTCTCTACACATAGTAAATAATGCTGCTATTATTTAGAAATACAGTAAGTCGGTGTGAACTAGTTTTAAAAATGTTTTATTTTTTTCCATGATACATAGTGCTAGATTTGTGTTACAATAATACTTAGTGCAAGAATAGACTGATATTACCTATGACAAGCTCCCTAGCATAAATGTATGGCCTGGTACTGTAAGTCCTAGTACATATACAAATAAAATAAATAAATAAGTCTCTAATAACATCAAATTCCAAAATTTGCTGTTACACCATAAAGCATTTTTGCAGAAATGTTTCCAGACTATTTTTGAAATGTAAAATTAATTATTGATAAGTTATACTACATGCAATAACAAATAGCTTGTGATGTAATAATGATAGGAGTGTAGTGCATTGTACTGATATCTCTGCAAAGGTATTTTTATTTATTTATCTTTTTTATTCATGGGTTTTACATAAAAATAATTTTGAAATATTTTTGAAAACAGTAACTGCTTTTAGAAGGATAATGTACGATATTTATCTGTGATCAGTAATATATAATGTTTATTTTATGTATTTATTTGTTTATGTATTTAGTGCCTTATTTTCTTCACTATGTACTTACTGACTTACTGGAATTTAACTAAGGCAGAACACTGATCACAAATGACAACTTTCTATCTCACCCCAGGATTTGTTAAAAAGATGATCCTAGTTCTGATAAATAAGTGTAGGTTCATAATTTCTTAAGTGGGTTATGGATCCATGAGGATCCATAGAAACCTAGCCATACATTCCATTTAGGTTTTTAGCCTGTACATTTTAAGTATAAATAACCTAGTAAAGAGCAGAACATTTATATATTTCCCCAATCATGAAAGACATGGATGTTACCCATCTATTTGTCCATATTACATTTAAATAGTTAAGAAAAGTACTTTGCTTTATGTGGAGAGGAAGACTATCCCAAAGAAGGGGCATTCTCTGTGATACATATCTATCGGCCCAACATAGTCTATTTTATCTTGAAAAAGAATTTGGTATCTCTTGGGCATGAGTTTATTTTCCCATTGAACTTACAAATGTATTGTAAGGCTGATAGGTGAGGATCTGTTAAGGCTCTGTACATGAAATTACTCATCAGTAGCCTGTATAACAACAAGAACAGGGGCAAGGCTTTCAGCTAGTCCACATAGTTTGTATAACTGGAGCCCTTGATTTTCTTAGTAAGAAAGCATTGTAGGCATTCAAGTTGTTTTAAATATTTGGACAGGCACACACCAAAGGGGGGATAATACTCAGTGATCAGCTTGATGAGGGCGGAATGCAGTGGAATGCTCACATCCCTGACCTGGATGTCATACCCTTAGTAATAAGCTGAGCAATGAAAAAGGCCTTTCTTACAATAGTGCTTACATGGTGATCAAGCTAAGTACTGGATCAGTTTTCAGGGATCTCCTGTCAATGTGATAGTTAAAAGGGACTTCTTGCTTGATGAAGGATACTAATATACATTTCTTGGCATTTAGTTTTCATCTGGGGTTTTGACACCAGCTATTAGTTTGGAAAAGGCCCTCTGGGGAGTTTATAATGCACCATGTTTGCAGTCAATCACTTTGTCTGCAAATCTGGTCAGCCATAAACCCTTAACAGTTGCTTTAACATCCAATAAGTAAATTCAAAGAGGAATGGCCCAAGGACTGAACCCAGAATTACTCTGCTAGTGACAGGCTTTTTAGAGGAGGTACAGCAGCCCATCCTAATTTTCTGGCCTCTGTTTGAGCCAGTTTGCTATCCAACAAGTTTCATAGGGATTAACATTTAGCTGGGATAGTTTATCTACAATACCTGAGTGTGAGATGGTGTTGAACATCTGGAAAGCTACTACATGACAGAGCAAAATCCCAAAAAGGGAAGGCGTCACTGATCAGTACTAGCAAGAAACTACGATCCCTCATAAAATCATCTAAGGCCAGCTTCGAAAGAAGAATTGCACAAGACACTAAAGATAATCACAAGGCCTTCTTTAGTTATGTCAGAAACCTGGGAGGCAACTCCCAGATATGCTCTGAGTTAGTGCAAAATGACAAAAATACACTGAACCCACAGAAGTTGCCAACATCCTGGCAGAAAGGTTCAGTGCAAACTTCTCTCCCCCTTCCCCCCACAAAAGAGCAAATGTCTATACCAACAGAATGTAGCCTTCCTGAGATCACAGATGCACAGATGAGAGCTGCCCTCTCCAAAGCAAAAAACACACAGCATCAATGGGACCAGACGGTGTCCCGGGCTGTGTTTTACATGAGCTCCAAGAAGAACTAAACCCTCATATAAAGTCACTGTTCAATCTCAGCCTTACTACAGGATATGAACCCAAGGAATGGCATACAGCAACAGTGGTCCCACTCCACAAAGGTGGTGCCACAACAGACCCCGGAAACTATCGCCCTATAAGCCTGACTAGCCTGGTCTGCAAAGCTATGGAGCATATCATCATGGAAATCATAAACAAAGACATTGGGAACCTCCAGACACTGGATCCTACCCAATTCGGCTTTGTTAAGGGCAGATCTTGCCTCTTGAACCTGGTTGACTTCTTTGAAACAGTTACCAAAGCCATAGATGAAGGGAAGGCAGTGCACACAGCCTACCTGGACCTTGCAAAAGCCTTTGACACAATACCCCACTCGGGCATTATAAATAAGCTCACCAGCTTAAATATCAACCCCTATGTCACAAGATGGGTTGCAAACTGGCTTAGGGATAGAAACCACATGGTCAGAATAGCAGGTGCCATGTCAGACTCTAAACCCGTTACAAGTGGTGTCCCACAAGGCTCAGTCCTGGGACCTCTCTTGTTCGGTATATATTTCCCCGAGGTACAGGCTCACACAGTGGACTGTGGCTGACCAAGTTCGCAGATGACTGCAAACTGGGTGCTGTAATCGACTCTCCGGCTGACACAAGCATCCTCCAAAAGGGTCTCACAGAGACGGATAACTGGTGCCAGAGCCATGGCCTAAAGCTAAATGCCAAAAAGTGCAGTGTCATCCCCTTTGGGAAAAACAAAGTGCCCACAAATTACCACATAGGTGGTAATCCATTAAGTACGGAAGAAGTAATTAGGGACTTGGGGACCCAAGCAGATAGCAATCTCTCCTTTGACAATCACATTGCCAAAGTAGTTAGAAAGACCTTCTATATAGCCCACCTTATCATGAAAGGGTTCACATCTAGATCAAGAGGGGTCATTGTGCCCCTCTACTCATCACTTATCAGGCCCATAATTGAGTACAGTGCCCCATTTGGGATGTACCTTACCCAACACCTTCAGCAACTGGAAAGACCCCAAAAGTATCTCACCAAGAGGATCGAGGGGCTCAAACAGATGCCCTATGCAGTTCGGCTAAAGAAACTCCAGCTCTACTCAGTTGTGTACCGCCTACTCAGAGGCGATCTGTGTCTGACGTATAAAGCCATGTCCAACCCAGAATTAATGGACATGCTTCACCTCAAATCCCTTAGAGCTACATGCTGCAGGGACTTGAACCTCAGCACAGAAATAGGACATGCTGGAGGGACAGATTCATATCCTAGAGGCTCCCCCCTCACTCTGGAACAAAATCCCAATCCATGTTAGGCAGAGCCCCTCACTGACCTTCTTCAAGAGAAATCTTGAGTAGATGGGAGATCGTAAGCTTACCCCTTGGATCTCTTCTGTGTCCCTGCTTGACAGAGGTACAGTAAACTAACCTTAAAATGGCTACCTTCTGTGACCTACTATACAGAGGCACAGTCAACTAATCTAAAAGGGTGGCAAAAGCCAAACACACTCTGGCTAGGCTTATAAATGCCCTAGGGCAGATAGCCTAGTATCAACCTATGAATCTATGGATAAGCATTGTGTATTGATTTTCTGTCATCCATTGCTTCTGAAACCTTCTGAAAAAGTCAGCCAAGTTAAGCAGGTAGGATCTGCCCTTGACAAACAGAAATGGCTAGGGTCAAAACATTATAGGTTACCTATGTCAATATTTTCTAAATCCTTAATGATCCTTTCCACAGCCTTACAGATGAGAATGGTCAGACTTATGGGTCTGTAAGTTCCCAGGTCCACTGACATCCCACCCTTGTGCAAGGGGATGACAGATTCATTCGGCACAAATCCTATCTGGAGGCTGATATTGAATTACCTCTGTAACTTGACAGGTCCTGTTTCAGGCTGACCAGAATTTATCGACTAGTAGATTGCTTGTGTATGTGATATAATTTACTGTTTGCTCTGTTCAGTGCTGGGCTTGATTTCTAATATATTTAAGGAAGACTTTGTGGTAGCTATTTTCACCTTGTATCTGCCTTTGGTTGATATGATCAAGGTTCAGCGTTCCCTATTAAGTTTAGCAAAAGCTTTTTTCTGCATCTTGAGAGTTATATATATGTGTGTGTATGTGTAAAAAAAAAAAAAAAATATATATATATATATATATATGGGTCTACTTCGGGAGACCGAACCGACGATTCGCCGACACGCGGGAAGAGGAGACTAAACGACCGACAGGTAGGTTCACCGACAGGGAGATTCGCCGACAGCGGAAAGACCGACAAGGGAAATGTGCGATCGTTACATGATGAGTGTGCGACAGTGACGGAGTTAGGAGCGGTCAGGTAAGTGTGTGAAATTGTGGGATGTCGGGTTAGGCTGTGGGACAGGTGAGTGTGTGTTTGTGTCGGAGGTAGGGTTCGGGTTAGGTAAGTGTGTGATAGTGAGGGACTGTAGTTTTGGGACGGGTTAAGTGAGTTAGGGTTAGGGTGCAGGTAGGTGAAGTGTGCGATGGTGTCGGTGCTTGGGTTAGGGGTGGGTAAGTGAGTTAGGGTTAGGGTGCAGGTAGGTGAAGTGTGCGATGGTGTCGGTGCTTGGGTTAGGGGTGGGTAAGTGAGTTAGGGTTAGGGTGCAGGTCGGTGAAGTGTGCGATAGTGTCGGACGTTAGGGTTAGGGTTTAGGTTTAGGTTAGTGGATGTGTTGTTGTGTGCTTGTGTATTTGGCGTATTTTGTGTCGGTGTTTTGTTGTTCGGTATGTTGCGGTGTCGGTGTGGTGTGTTGTCGGTTGTTTGGGGTCGGGGATGTGTGTGTCGGTGATTCGTGCGTTCGGTGTATGAAAGTAGACCCATATATATATATATATATATATGTACACGCACGCAATTAGCTTTTTCATTTATTATAAAGCATTTTATTTATGAATTCCACCACAGGGATTTATTTTTAAATTTGCTATTATATTTACATTGGAGATGGACAAATATCTATATGGTGTTGGAGGATGTTTCTGCCTTCTATCATAAGGTGAATGTCATTGAATTGTGGTCCAGTTTGACTAGGGAAGGAGTTACAATTGATAGGGAGCAGAGCTGTCCCATATTGATGACGAATAAGTCCAGAATTGAATTGCCCCTGATTCCGTTCAGTCTAAATAATGAAGTCCAGAAATCTGAGGGCATGCATATTAGAGAATGTATACATCTCCCACTTCATGGAGACATAGCTGAAGCCCCTTAGGTGAATTGGGTTTGCTTAATGTATAGAAGCTCCATACTGGTTAGGTAGGAGGCATGGACTGACTGAGACTTGGGGGGGGGGGTTTCTACAGTTAGCCATGAGGTGATAAGCATTCGCTTTTCTTAATGGTAAGCAGGACATAAAGGAGTTTCAGAACATTGTTTTGTCTAACAAGTCTGATGGATAAGTATTTTATATATATGGAGACACCATTTCTTTAGTGCCCTCATCTAGAGCAGTGCTCCTAAATGTGTGCTAGGCATTGAAAACATGCACTGATGGAATACTCTCAAAAGCTTCAATCGGGTCACTGTGATGCATACATCAATGTTTTCTAGGGTAAGGAGTGCTTGTATTTTCTTTTTTATTATTATTAAGGCTCCTAGCATTGAGCAGAAAAACCCTCATGTTGTCAGGATTCTGTTGTGTTTTATTGGAAGTTTTTGAGGACTGACATTGCCTAAAAAAGATACTATGGGGGCAAACAAGGTTTTAGCGAATATACAAACATACAAAAGCTTTGAATGGATATGTACAGGCCATCACTGGTAAAGCAGTTAGGTCTGATTCATTGGGATGTTGATTCATATGTATATTAAAGATATGAACAAGGCAGATAGGAATTGGAACAAGTGTATCCCATCTATATTTTCATTGGAAGCAACTAGCTGATTTGTTTGTTTGTTTACTGTAGTATGCTTGTGTTCCCAGTATAGCCACCCAGTCTTGAACACAAGATATATATTTCTTTATTAGTGGTTTATGAGGAGACACAGATGGAACCTTGCTCAGTGTCTGTGTACTAAGCATTTGTAGAAGTCCTGGAAAAATGTATAACATAAAGTAAAATAAAATAAAAATAGCATGTATGGGTTCACCCTTGTCTCACAAAAGATAAGTGTACCAAGAAGACAGCCATTAATGATGGTATTCTGATCAGCACTCACAGTAGTAAAAAGTGATCCAAAAGGACCAACAGAATCAGACCATTTTGTAACTAGTTCATCCTGCAGGAGATTAGTAATCATGAGGACAAGGCAGTTGAAAGCGGTGTTTAATAACCTTACCAGTTACACAACTTGTAAAACCACCGGAAGCAACAAGCAAATCATGCTGCAGCAATGGTTTAGGTAACAAAATATCAGAGTCTGAAAGTCACGTAAGTGATTTGTGACCAGATTTCCACACATATTTGCAACTGGGTAGGTAATAACTGAAAACGCTGTGTTTGTTACTTCCTACCTTAAGACATCCAGAGTAGAAAATGTAAATGCAGTAATGAATACTGTGGTAGTTTGCTGCAGCCGGATGCAAACTATGTTCAATAAGCACGTATTACAGAAATCTATTATATCTGAAGGTACTCTGTACTTTTGCAATGTTATTGGCAGGGTAGCAGCACCAAATTATAAATTACGTAGAAAGATTTTAAAAACAGGGAAAAATAAATGTTACATTGACTACACAACAATGTGAAATGCAGGCCAGCTAAACTCAAACTATTTCAAGTAAATGACTGATAGATGTGAGTACTGCTCTATTTAACCATAGCAACTGACATCCTGACACAAAGCTTTTGCTAACAGGTACTCCCCTTTGTGCAGAATAAAGGAAGTTAAAATACTTCACAGGTCATATAGGACATGACCAGTAAATTACATTATTGTCCTAAATTAATGCCACACAGCATGCCCTTTATCGTAAAATAGTTTTCCTCTATAGTCCACCCCACCTGCTTTTCTTCTGAAATATTAGGATCCATTTAAAGGCTGTTTGATTGATCTCCATGCTCTCCTTCCAGCTTTATTGCCAGTTACTCTTCTACCATATACTTTCAGTGCTTTATCGCATACTGTATTTTTCTCAAGTAATACATCTATAGCTCTGTCATAGCATACACACTTAATGCAGTCTGGAGTGTAATTTCAGAGACTTTATCGCATACTATATTTTTCTCAAGTAATACATCTATAGCTCTGTCATAGCGTACACACTTAATGCAGTCTGGAGTGTAATTTCAGAGACGACTGTTAAGTCTTTCTATAACACACTCTATTCCATCTGTTCTACAGATCCTCTTCTCTTCATTTTCCGTGGTGGTGCTGCGGTAGCGTTGCCGCCTCACAGTAAGACACTGTCCGGTTCGATTCTCAGCTAGAGCGTCTTCTGTGTGGAGACGTGCGTGAATGGGCATACCATCGTTGAAGGTTGTGTGTCAGGCCTGGCAAGCCGGTACGTAAAAATCAACTGCCAATCATTAGCGGACCGGAGTTCCGCTGTGGCGACCCCTAACCTGGAAAAGCCAAAAGACACAAACTACTTAAGCATAACACAGATAATCTTCCTTTCCCTAAACCTTGCATTAGTCTGAAATATTTGCAGCTTATTTATTCACTTTGGACCACACCACTCTCCTTACTATCACTGCACCTTAAACTTGCACAGATTCTGTGTTCAGCAAAATAATTCTCCCTCTGCATTGCCCCTCACTACACCTACTATGTCACCTCACAAGCTACCAAGTATCTAGAAGCACTAAAACATTATCCCCCACTCTAAGCTACTCTATACACCACACCCTACCAACCTTCCCTAGTTATTGGTATGATTTGATCACAAGCGCGAGGCCCGAGTGATGAAATGAAGCCAATCATGGATAAAATCCTGTGATACCCACATGCAGGAGTGGTTTGTTGCTATTATATAATGACATTATTTAAGAAATAAATTGCTTACCTTTCTTAAATAAACCTCCTTTATATTCAGGACCTTTTCTTTACAGGAGCAAGAAAGAGAACATATAAAATACTTGCTGATCGACCCACCCGGCCCACAGCTGGTTCTCACAACTTGTGTCTGGAAGGAGGTACCGCAGCTTCTGCTGCAGGACTACCAGATTCAGGAACAGTGTATATCCTAAAGCTGTGAGACTTAGTACAGACACCAACCATAATAGCTGATACATTGAAGGCTCTTTTTTTTTCATTTAATCCTGCTGCTCAGACCCTGCCAGCATTACTATTATGTAATATGATGGCTATACTGAGTCACGTCTTAGTTTAACAAGTGCAATATGGTAATTAACAGCTGCTATTCACTAGTCTCTATTCTATATCTTAACAGTGTAGGGGGTTTGGTGGTGGGTATTTACTATTTATCACTGGATAAAGGGTATTGAATGTGTTTATGTGATGTGAACTACCTCTTGCATGTCATAAGTGTTATTTTCTTTCTTATGTTATTCTTTGATACCACTGTATCTACGTTATTTGCACTGCATTTCTCATGTGAGCTGACATCTGTAATTTTGTTTAGGCTGCACTTGTGTGGTCCTAAATGACATTAAAGTTTCTTTGAATCTTTAAATAATGGAGCTGTAGTGTTGCTGCACGTTCTTTGCTGATGTACTGCACATGTGTATGGGGACCTACATTTCCATGCTTGCACAGTACATCAGTGCTGTTCGGGAAAAGCAACAGAGAAAAGAGAATATCAATTACTGTTTTTCCCCTACCATAATAGGCTATTAATGCAAGAAACCTAGAAAAAGCCCAACATAATGGGGGGGGGGGGGGGCTAAGGTCCAAAAGTGTGGACAGATTTTATTGCTCTTATAAACTTAGAAAGTTACTGGAATAACAGATTTTGCATTGACATGCATTTTCTGAAAGATATGAAGCCTAAATTTCAAATGTCTAAAACTACATTTTTATGAGGAAAGGAACAAAGCTATTGGACAAAAAATCCGAACATTCTATGAAAATCTGGACAGTTGAAAAGTACAAGAATCCACCAATACAGAAATACAAGGAAAATCGGGTACATTTTGTTTCTTTAGTTTTGCCCTTATATTCTGCTCTGTCATCTAAGCATATGCCAGTAGAAAAGTTGGCCACTGAATGGTACTTTAGCTTCCAGACTTTTTTCTATAGGTATATACACAGTTTACAAAGGGCATTCTGATTGGGCTGTCCAATCAGCATGCATGTTTTTGAATGGCAATGAGTCATTACTGTATAATTTCTCATAAACAACTAAATGTCATTTTCATGAACTTCTGCAGTATGCTAAATAAAGCTACTGATCTCAATTATTGGTCTTACAACACTCGCCAGATACTGCTACAGTCACTGAAACATGACTGAAACCTCAGATAAAATACTCAGAAGTCATTCTTTCAGGCTATGATATCTTTCAGTCTGATGGACTACATTAAAAGGAGGTGGTATAGCAATCGTCTATCCCAACTATCTGGCACTCACTCCCTTTACAGATACGCCACCAAAATTTGACACTGCAGCATTACTTATATCTGTTGTCAAGCTAAATAACAAAAATAATTCCAAATAATTATTTTCTTTATTCCCCAGGTAATAAAATTCCAGTTTTGGAAAATATCCTATGTTGGACATCTAATACTACTCAAAGTGAAACTATTATTCTTGAAGATATTATTACTCATTAGCAAAACTGTACATGAAATTATTATACTACTAATATTAACTTTCAAGGCTTCATGCAATGTATTACCTCTCTCACACACACACATGCGCGCACACACACACACACACACACACACACACACACACACACACACACACACACACACACACACACACACACACACTCTCTCTCCAACAAGGTTAAAATAGTGGCTCCACGTTAGACTGGATCCTAGTCTCTGATACTAGGAAATAGAGTTCATGACGTATTTTCTCAGCCTCCCTCAGCAATCCTCATCATACATATCTCCACAGACTTATCTCCCACCATTCCAAACAAGACCTACATACGGAGACCCACAGCTTTTCATAATTTAACAGCAATGTGTCCAGTGATACCCTAAAATCCTTTAACTGGTCTTCTCTCAAAACCCTACCATTAGATAATGATGTATATACATTCAGTGCCATATTTTAAATCCCCTAAATGACCATGCTCCCTTGAGAAGGAAGAGAGTAAAGTCCAGCCATATCCCATTGCTCTTCAGTCACAGTAGAAGTCTAATTAATAGAAGAGATTAGGCGTGGAAAAAATGACAGAAAAATCTTCTCAAAACCTATGACAAGCCAACGTACCACACAATCGCAGAAAAAGGCAACTCTACAACAATAAGATACAATACTATTCTGATCCTCAAAAAACCAAAGACAAAATCCCAGATCATTCTGATCATCCAAAAAACTTACAACCTGGTATTTACAGTGCCACTAAACTCTCTTCCCCTAGAAACACCTTCTAAATTCAACTCCTACTTAATAGACTGATAGCTGCCCTTACCTCAGACCCCATTTAATTCTCCTCAGAATCAGAACTTCCTTCCTCATTAAACAACCCTTTCTTCACACTAAAACCCAACACTGCCTAGTATATTAGACATTTACTATACAAACTTAAGCCATGCTCACCTTCTGCAGACAATCTTTCTTAGAATACTTTACCTGCTGACTCCATTGGTTTCTCTGTGTTACTACTTAACAAAAGATCCATACAGGAATAATACAGTTCTTCCCTCTGGAAGAAATTCCTTATAATTCCCCTTCACAGATGTGGGCACTTCAACAAAATCAACCAGTTTTAGACCCACTGCAATTATGTCCCATCTCCAAAATATGGGAAAATGTATACATATGCAACATCTCCATCTTCGCCAACAAAGACTGCTTACCCCTACTTAACATGGCTTTTGACCAGGCCCTAATACAAGAAAGATGTCTATCCTGGGCCTGTCTGTCACTATGGTTAAATGGTTTTCTCGCTACATCTCAGACATATATCACTTAGTAAAATGACTCTCAGTGACATTTCCTTATCTTTCAGTAAATACTTGTGCCCCCTATCCCTGGTCCTCTGCTTTTTAATATTTTCATAAACAATTCTTACTCATCTTCTCAATAAACATCACTTATATAATATGCTGATGATTCCACTCTAATCTGTTCCTCTAACTCTCTACCCTAGCTGCAGATTATCACCCAAGATACCTTTAAATCAGTGGAAAGCTAGCTCTCTGACAATCATCTTCTGCTGAATCTCCAAAAAAATCTTATTTCCCTAAATCTTATACCGAAAAGAGTAAAAAGGTCACACAGAAAAAGAAAAATCTAGCAAAGCTAGACTTCTAACTGTGTGATACTGTAAGCCTCTTGCATCAGAGGTCTCATGGGATATATGCAAATCACCCTTTAAAGAATTGCTATGTAGCTGAAATGCCTGATATCCTTAAAGGGTGATTTGCATATATCCCAAGAGGCCTCTGATGCAAGAAGTTTAAGGTATCACACAGTTAGAAGTCTAGCTTTGCTAGATTTTTCTTTTTGTGCTTTTTAACCAGTTGATTATCGGTGTGACCTTTTTACTCTTTGTTTTAGTTTGTTAGTTGGGATATTTTGTAGACACCCTAATGTTTATGGATATCAACTGGGTATGACAACCCTGTGCTTCCAAAGGACAAACATTCCTCTTATGCTGCGCTGATGATGTCATAAGAAGACAGAAACATGCATGTTCACAGCTAGAGGGGTTTGGGTTTAATGGCCTGAAATTGTCCATAAATAGACTTAAAAATGAAAGTAAAAGAACAAGTCATGGACATTCAGAATTGCCATTTAGCTGAAACACCTGATATCCTTAAAGGGTGATTTGCATATATCCAAGAGTCCTCTGATGCAAGAGGTTTAAGGTATCACACAGTTAGAAGTCTAGCTTTGCTAGATTTTTCTTTGTGTTTTTTTAATCTCATACCCACAAAAACATCTCCAAATCTAAACAATACTGACATACATCAAAGATATTTCTCATACTAAACTCCTAGGTATAACAATAGATGATAATGTAAAGTGTGATCTTGACTTACAAAACTGTATCATAAAACTCACCACAAACTACAGAGGTAAGACATTTCTTACAAACCCAACTACAACAATTCTAACCAACATGTTGATTAAGTAAATAGTGTTGGAAGAAATTGCCAGGGAATTGTTATGGCTAGGCTTGCATAGGCCCTAGGGCTGATAGCCTAGTACCAACCTATGAACATGTATCTTTTATCATTTCTTCTTTATGGCTTTCCCATCTTGACTAATCTACAGTCCACTCTAAAATCCAAACTACAATACTATTATAAAGTTGCAATATTTGCAGCCAATCAACCATACCATATAGATCACTAAACTGGCTTGAATTATCCCATCAGCTAGCGTTCATACAACTACTGCTAACACCCAAAATAATATATAACTCTTCCTGCCCATCTATCAGCAGCATCCCACGATGTGGCCAAATTTTGGAACTCCATCCCAATTCCTATCAGGTCAATACCTAACATTCATTCATTTAAGCCTTTACTAAAATAATTCCCTTCCAACCTGTGGTCCTATTCCTAAACCACAATGGAAGGCCATTGTGGTGCAGTGGTTAGCATTGTCGCCTCGCAGTAAGAGGCGCTCTGGTTCGATTCTCAGCTGGAGCACCTTCTCTGTGGAGTCTGCATGTCCTCCCCATGGTCGAGTGAAGTTTAAAGACATGCAGGTAGCTGTGTGCATGAGTGGGTGGGCCTTCTTTGAAGACTGGGTGATGGGTGGGCAACTCAACAACGTAAAAATCCACTACCAATCATAAGTGGACTGGGGATTTGCTGTGGTGACCCCTAACCAGGAAATGCTAACTTCCTTATTTAATTTGTCTCAAACCAATAGGTCTGATTCCCCTATTGGCTTGTATTGGTGTACAGCTCTCTGCTACTTCATTGTACTATGGGTTAACATGATCTGCTCAATACTTCATCCCTTGTGTGACTCTAGAAAGGGAAATCTTTACCTCATGCCTCCAATACAACCATTTTTTTCTTTTCATGCTAATTTTACATTTATCTTGTATACTTTTTTCTTTTTCGTTCATACTTATTTCTCTTTTATATTTTGCATTGATTGATTTGGTATTTATATTCTTCTCTTACCATTGCGTATTTTACTGTGATTAATATTGATTACTTGGTATAATTTGTATTCTATGGGGCTTTTCTCCCTGGGTCTTTGCAGAAAATGGGTTCCTGCCCAACTGTAATTTTTTGCTAAGCAATCCTCAATAAATAAACATATAATATATACTAATCATTTAAATGGTGAACTTTTCCCAAAATCAGTAAATAGCCACATACATTTGTATTGACAATAATACATTGCCTTAAAGCCTTATGGTTCTAACTGGTAAGGCAATGCTGCAAATGAGGTAACATTTTAAACACAAACAATTATTATATTAGTATAATTGGATTCAATTTCTATTACTGCTGCACTTTGTTTTATATCAATGTACAAAAATAATTCCTCTGTATTGATAATAGTCATTGAAGTTACTTCTCATAGCAAATTATTAGAGATGATGGTGAATGGTCTTAAATTCAACTTGCATATTCAAAATTGCATAAGAAAAACTCATCAAAAACTAGGGAGGCTTTATAGAGCCAAAGTTTTCTCACCGGCACAACTAAAGCTACACTTGCTACTAATTATGTCCTCCTCACTCTGTCGTTCTTATCCTTACTAACCTTCAGGATCCATAAAAATCAAAAGTTGAACAGTGCTATAGCAAAGTTGATAAATCTGCAGCAAATACCCCTTTCATAACCCACCACAGTATAGCACTAAAAAGCCTAAATCAGTTAGATCTACCCCATCAACTAACATGGAATCAGAAATACCAGACATGACAGAATCATCCTTTTCAAGGAAGAGTAAACCTGTCTGGTGGACATCTGCAATAAATTAAACTCTATAATAAAAGGAAAACATTTCTGTCAAGGACCAAGAATGAACAGGTGCCTAATTGGAAGCAATCTCTCCTTAGGTGGAACAAGCAAATAAGAGCACTAGTAAAATCTTCCAAAGCAAACTTAAGAGTCCAAACTGGCTACATCTACTAAAGACAATCATAAGGCTTTCTTCACATATGTCTGCAATCTCAAAGGAAGGAAGCACTCAGATCTGCTCAGAACTGGTGTCAAGGACACCACATACACAAACTCCGTAGATATAGCCAACGTGCTGGCAGACAAATTCAGTTAGAACTTCACCCCTCTGTCCCCCCATGAGTAAATCAGGACATCCCCAGCACCTGCCCCCCCCCCTTTTATCTCTAGGGACCAAGTCATCATTGCCTTCTTAAAGGGGCACTGGCTCATTCCTGAACTGCCAGTTATGCTTCGGTCCAAAGATGAACAACTGTCAATCATCGAGGTAAGCCACTCCCATTTTCTGACATCAGTCGTGACGTTCTATCAATACCACCCACAGCATTCATTTCCTTTAAAAAACTGTGCAAAGCTCCATTCCAATCCTGTTTTTGTTCCGTCTTGAATAAGAGACCTACTGTTCAAGTTCCCTGCTTACTACAGCTTCAACGTTTGTTTCCGGAGTTGCTAGAGGTAAATCATAATGTAAACGCTTATTTTTTACTATTTCTTAGGTTTTATCTGCTATTACTGAATGCAGGATTGCACTAAAAGTTACTCTCCGACCTTGCAATTTAACTTTTAATTTTAAATGTATAACTACCTCAGCGAAACTGAAGTGTATTAACCCATCACCGAGTTCCTGCATGGGTAAACAATACATTTTGAGTGAGGCAGGGTTTATCTCGCAGCATTTTTAACACAAAAGTTTGTTTTATGTTTTAATATTGATGCATTCTTGACCCAGAGCACCTTCTCACAGCGCCTCTGTGCTTACCTCCGAGTGCGCTGTGAGAAGCTACTAATTAAATGCAGTTTCATTTTATTAAATTCAGTTACAGTCGAGTCCCACAGAATATGTTGCTGAAGCTGCCATTGTATAAGTATACTTCACGGTCTTTGCAAGGGAAAGCCCTTGAAAGACTTGTGTGCATTCATTTTAAAACGTCAGAACAGTGCAAAATAAGTACTGTATTCCTAATTCCTATAACACAAGGAATACAGACACCGCTTGCATGAGTGAAATTAGCACGTGTCAGATGAGAGACATGTAAACATTTTCCGTTTCTTATGGCATTGTAAAACCAATGTGGAGGTACCCTAGCGTCTAGGTGAAAATCCTGATTTAGCAATTTTCTGTGCTTAGTTACTAGCCCACGATTATAAGTGGTGTCCGTACTGCAGTGATTTCCCTGTGCGTTGTACTTTGACATAGTAGCTGCTTATGGCACGGCACTAGTACTAGCTTGGTAATATAAGGGGTTAGTAAATTCATTTGATTTCTATGCGAGTACTGTGTTTCTATATATAGTAAAAGAAAAAAGGAGAGAGCACTCCAAAAGTAACCGCACTTTATTGGTGTAAAAGACAGCAACAATAAATCCAAAACGAGTGATCCAAGCAAAATAAACGCTTTCCAAACATACACAGCGTTTTCGTCCACTAGACAGTGAGACTTCATCAGACAAGTGAGTGTAATGCAACTAATCATTTATATATTGAAATTAAAATCCAATAGCCATTCAAAAACTTTGCATTTGGGCTAAGCCAATAGTTGTGATGGGGCTCATTAAAAATTAAAATCTACACAACATAGTTTAATGTTAAAATGAATTTAAAACCTTTTCACACAAAAAGTCATGTTATTAAGATGTGTTGGTGGTTTAATAAATTGATCATATAAAAAAGATAGGTTAATAAATAACAATGAAATAAATATATAACCTGTTGTGCTTAATTAGAATATAAAATATCTAAAATCATGAATGTTATTTTTATTGGGGACTGTGTTTGGTACAATAGCACCACCTGCTGTTGTTTTGAAGTAATGACATATATGGTTTATATTTTGCCTGCCCTTAATTTTAATACAGGGACCAGAGATATGCATTCATTAAGCCCAGGCTGTTTGGTGGCTTCTAAAAAGATTTGCCACCATAATTCTTTAAATTCAAGCCATTCTTCCCAGGGACCCCCTCTCAAATCTTTGTCCACCTGTTCCAATACGAAGAAGGAGAATCTAAAATCCTTACAAATTTTTGAATGCTTGTATAGGGCATTAGTTTCTTTTTTCTTTAGAATCTCATATGAATGTTCATATATTCTTCTTTTTAAAGCTCTTTCTGTTTTTCCAACATAGAATGAATTATAGTTGGAACATAGAGCAATGTATACTACTCCTTGAGATTCGCAGTTATGTTGTCCTGTACTATATATATTCATGCCTCTAGCTTCTAGAAATATCTCTTTAGTATTGGGAATATGTTTGCACTGATTGCAATGACCACATTGGTACGTGCCGTTGTTGGTGTTTCTTGTTTTTGTCATATAGTTGTTGTTGGTTTTGTTGTTCTCTAACAGCTTTTTGATGCTATGTGCATTCTTATAAACTGTTTTCGGAGTCTTTTCTTTTATGTTTCTAATGTCCGAAAAAGAAATGAATTTGTCCCATTCTGTTTGGAATATTCTTCTTATTTTGGAATTAAACAGGTTAAATTCTAGAACTAGGGCTGATTGGTATTCAGATGCTTCTTCTTTATCATTCTTGTTGGTAGCAAGCTGGATGTCCAAAGAATCAGCATTGGAAGTGAGGCTCGTAATGTTAATCTTACAGTGTTTCCATATATATTACAACATGAGAACGGGCACTATTTGAATACAAGATTTTCAATCAAATTCTTACTTATATTAAGGAAATATATAGTAATTAAGATTGGTTTATTAATGAAGTGCCAGTAAAGTGTGAAACATTTACGTATTGTTTATATCATAATGTGGTATGGCATTTTTACGTTTTTATTCACTTGAATGGGCAGAGTTTGCTCAAAAGTTTGCATATAATATTTTGTAATAACATCACTCTGGTTCAATTTTTAAGTTATTTAGGTTTCTATTTGGTTCCTGGTTGTTATTATCTGGTATTTTTGTTAGAAGAGAGTGCTGATGGCCTTAATGGCAAAACTCATGGAACAATATTCTAAAAGGAAGCTACATGTATTGTTTTGACAATTATTACCTTATAAATTATTATTTGTGACTGACTCCATGCCATTTGTAAGATGGCAAAAATCATTTTTAGTCCATCTTTATTTACAGACTTTATTTAAAATGTCCTAAGTGTTTCAAAATAAAATATTTAATAAAAATACATACATGCATTAATAAAGCTATGCTATTAATAAAATAATGTAAAAAAAATCATAGTAATGCAGAAAACATACAAGGATCCAGTGAATTAAAATATCATCTCTGGAAGAAAGGCTTAGATCCAGTTTTAAAAATTGTTCTCATGTAACCATTGTAGATCCATTGTGACAGATTCAAACAGTGAGTGCTGTGGCTGGAAAGGCATGAACTCCTGTTGCTGTTGATTACACAATGGAATCTGTGTCAGTTTGTCAAATGAAAGCCAGGAGCAGTATGATTCCAAGGGAATGTTTGAGTCCTGGCAGACTAATCATCTAGTCCTCTGAAGGTGAACAGACTAACCCTGAAGTGATCCCCCTTCTGAATGCAGGCAGTAAGTACAGTTCCCACATTAGTACCATAACATGAAGATCTGGACATGGTCCTCGATAAGCTTACAACTGTGTTCCTCACCAGCTCAGTGTGTAGATATCACTTCCTGATAACACAAGCCAGATGTAGTAAAAGTAGTACGGACAAGCTGTTATAGGGATATATATATATATGTATATATATATATATATATATATATATATATATATATGTGTATCTATATACAGAGAGAGCGAGAGTACAGATGGACCTTTCCCCCTACAGGAAGAAGCTTCACCCTCTACTTCATTCTGTATCAGATTCAGCTTGAACTGGATGGAAGGTTCAGGAATGCATTTCTGAAATGTATTTATTAAACACTAGAAGCAGAGCACCCTGGTCTAGTGAGAATAACAGGTATGTATTATAATAATCTACACACTGATGGTAACTCACACTCTGATTTCTTCCAGGGACAACATGAATACAAAAAAAAGTAAAAATAATAAAGTATAATTGTGTACTATCCAATATACTAGCACAGTGGAGGGAGAAATGATCCCAGTAAATAACCTATAGGATTTTCTCTCTGTTAGTTACTTAAATCAATGCAGAAGTGTCCTACCTAATCTGCAATAAGTATTCTATAGCACTCTTTACATTGCATTGTCAAGTGCTGCTGAAATATCCAAAAAAAAGGATTTAAAATTTCTATTACCTGCTCAAAAACATGCTTTGCCACTTGAACACTGGCCATATGTCTTTCCAGAACCAGCTTTCAGAAGATCTGATTCATGACAGATGGTAAGGAGTTCCTGTACTTGTATATCTGCTAATTATCCCTTAATCCATCCAGAAAGTCTGAACCTCCATTTCTCTCTTTGGCAGAACGTAGTTTCAGGCAGATGAGTTCTGAGAATAATCCATCAAGGTTATAGATGACAATGGGGTCTCTGCCTCCTTTCCAAGAGATTACTGGTCATCTGACAGACCAAACTATTCTTTGCCCTCCCATCATTTAGCATATGCTCTCCAGTGGAGTGATAGAAGCTGTCCCTCCTCCTCATTTTGGAGATGGGCTAAACTTGAGACTCCACATGAGAAAAAAATCAAAAAAATCCAGTGGCACCTGAAATCTGTATAGCATCTCCTCACATTTCAGATTCCAGTTTTGCAGTTTATGAAAAGGAAGATTTTTCTGAGAGGAGATCCCAAATTTCTTAGAATCTATGTCTTCCATTCTGCACCTCCGTTCCAACACAGTTTGTCACAACAAACACTTCAGACTTTGCTTGGAGAGCAAGTGTCTATGGACATAAAAATGCAGAGTCTTTGAAACAGAAAAGACAGACCAAATCACAGGAACATAAAGGAGATGATGGCACTTATAAATGCTGTCAACTCTCTGAATCATCTGTGATCCATGGAACCTAGACCAAGTATTTCCAGACAGCACCACAGTGATTTAAGAGGGATCCCATGATATCCATCAAAAACAGTAAAGGAAGGTCCCCAATGCCCTGACCAAATTTCCCATAGTAGTATAAATATCATCTCAGATCTCCCCTGCAAAGGGGCTACTTTCTTAGTGAGTCGAATCTGGTCAACAGATGATAAATAAATAAAAAGTTGTATGTAAACAAGCAAGGGGGGACCAGATCGCACCATACTTCTCAACTTAGTAAAATAGATCTGGACAAACTTAAAATAATAGGGGGACAAAGGCCCAAAAATGGGGACATGTTAAATCTTGCTCTTATAAACTTAGAAAGATGCTATAATAACAGGAGTTGTGTTACCATGCATTTTCAACTCAACTATATGCTATTATTTAGAGACTTTCTATTTACTGGTTGCCGTGATGTTTTTGTAAATATACTCCATTTGTTTTGGGGGATGGGGATCCGGTACAGATTTGCCTTTTTTAATTGGGCCCTTGTTTCTGAACGTAGGATAACGTACAGTATCTTATCAGAGCCACATACATTTTGAATGTTATGGATGACAAGCAAGACCCTTTAGCCATAGGACAATTGAGTACGAACAGCATTTAGTCTTCCTTTGCACTGAGACTGAATGACAGACTACTTTAGCGGCCGAAATTGAAATTGGGAAATGACCAGTACTCACATTAACCCATGCATTGCAGGACCAGAAACTACTCAAAATAGTAGTATGAACAAACTAAAGAACTGCTTTAAATACCGCATGATCAAAAGACTTTGGAGTACAGGAAGTAATTTAGCAGCTTTTCTCTATTACTTCATACAACATGTGTGGATAACTATATAAAACAAATTCTACAACACTCACTTCACCTCCAATCAGTTAGAAAAATAATGACCAATGCATCTGCATGTGAAAATAACCTGTCAGGACTTCTGCAGTAATGGACTTTAGTACTTTACTTGTCTACTGTTCAGGCAGGGATTCCCAGTAGTTGGGGGGGGGGACTAGTAAAGAGAGGCTGTTTTTGGTGGAGCGTATCCTGTTATAGGGTTTGTATATTGCTTAACCAGAGATGGACATGGATCTGACATTGTAAGGGAATCTCCTGGGTGTAAGCCAGGCAACAAGAACAGGAAGTTTATGCACTAAAGCATACCTCTCAACTGTACAGATTTTTGCAGAATGTCCAGATTTTGTATTCTTGTTTTTGC